>NC_092336.1:543814772-544117500 GCF_046630445.1 Rutidosis leptorrhynchoides
TTATGGTTAAGGCTAGAATAGATAATCTCTAAACTTTAGAAATTACATAATCGCCGTAGAATGTTTCTCCGATGAAGTTATGAATCAATACTTCATCGTTTATTGTTGTTGGTACTCCATGGTACCTATGGTGCGTATGATGTTGATATCCGAGGTACAGATTGTGATGTTGAGGCATGTGATGGGGATGTTGTTGTTGGTGGTGGTAATGGTACTGTTGGTGTTGTTGTCGGTGGTACTGTTGCCGCCGATGCTGGTGGTGCCTGTGATGCCTGCAAGTTACGCATCATGTTCTCCAAAGTCACTACTCGAGCGCGAAGCTCGTTGACTTCTTCTATTACTCCCGGATGATTGGCGGTTCGGACAAGCAGATGAATAAGATTTAGAATATTGGATATTACGTAGTCGTTGCGAGCTGTTCTGGAAATGAGGGTGAAAATGGTGTTACGAATAGGTTCGCTGGTAAGTGCTTCAGGTTCTTCGCCAAGAGGTGAATGTGGTGGATGGAAGGGATCGTCTTCTTCCTGTCTCCAATGATTAAGTAGATTACTAACCTATCCCCAATTCATCCAGAATAGATGATGGCTAATTGGTTGATCCATTCCAGTCACACTGCTTTCGGAGCTTGAGTGGAAATCCATATCGGAATAGCTGTCGGAATCTAAGGAATTTGAACTAGATACAGGATCCATTTTGTGTAATCAAGAAAAAGATTTTTGGAATGAAATAGATTATAAGACTAATTTGGTACTCCTCAATACATAGTTTACATATGTATTTATAATACCAGAATCCCATAAGTTACGGAGGATTTTATGGAAGATGTCAGGCAAAGTTTACTGTAATAGATATGCCAAGATATGAATTTTGTCTATACTATCTATGCAATCAATGCAATAAGACGCGTTTAGACTTAAGATGATAGACAGGTAATTTCCGACAAGAAATGATAAGAAAAACTTTTGACATGCAGACACGGTCGAAGTCCAGACTTACTAATGAATCCTAACAACTATCAGTTAGACACACTCATGCAAGACCTGGTTCACTAGGACCAACGCTCTGATACCAACTGTGACGATTGCTCCAAATCCATATGGACGAACACGTCATTCATCGATTTCATTTCGAGGTATTTGACCTCTATATGATACGTTTTGTAAACATTGCATTCTTTTGAAAAGGCACACCATAAATGAATATTTAAATCAAAGGTTTTTGACATCTGATGATTTTTACATATAGACAATCACCGTAATATAATAGTTTACAATGATACTTCCGTTGATAATGCAGTCAAAATAAGATACATGGTGATGATTTGGTAAATGCAACGTTTCCTTGAAAAATATGTCATGTAAGACTCCATGCACATAGCTTGACTAACATATAAGCAAACAGCGGAAGACTTCTAGGAAACCTGAGAATAAACATGCTAACAAGTGTCTACACAAAGGTTGGTGTGTTCATAGTTTTATTGTTTCGTATATTCTGTATGTAAAGGTGAATCACAAGATTTTAGTTGTTTCATCCAGAAACGTTTATCAAATTATTCTATAAGATTGAGCACCCTGGTAACTAAGCTTTAACGTCTATATAATAAGTACCCTTGTGTTTAACATGCAACCAACATGTACAATATACTCAAATAGCATACGTCTGTTTTATAGTTCAGGCTAGGGTTTCTATACCTGGAACAGACGGGGATGTCAAGCCCTATGGATCCATATACTACTACTCGCGCCCACCAGTTCTTATAACTGGCAGTTACTAGTTACAAAGCTAAGGGATTTTCGGTTCAAACTCAGTGTAGAATTTAGTATGTACTTGTATCTATTGCGTTTAAAATAAAGTGCATGTATTCTTAGCCCAAAAATATATATTGCAAAAGCAATTAAAAAGGGAGCAATGAAACTCACCTTAGCAGCATATAAAGTTGTTCACCAAAATGTGACCGAAACTCGGATTATCAATTAATCGTAGATCTCAACCTAGAGAACATAAGTTGGTCAATAAATGTCTATCAAGCTAGGTCAGGTCATAGTGTATCATAATCCTAATGCTCGAGATTGACATACAAAAGTTATCCAAAGTCGTTTCAAGAAGTCAATTTTGACAGTTGTTTAACAAAACGAGACGTACCTTATATAAGGATTCATTTACTCGGTTGGTAATATTCAAAAATCCAATTTATCAATCTCGTAAACAAGTTGTTTAAATCTTAATTGCAGATTCGAAATCAATTTCAATTAACGTCAATCATAATTCAGTTGATCATATCTTTTAATCCGTTCATCGAAATTATTCGATATCTAAATGAAAAGTTATTGATTTTTCGTCAGCTTTCCAAAAAATGTATATCATATACCTTTTACAAGTAATATGTGTATTTAATTCGTGATTCATTATAAACTGTTTAACGACAAAATTTAGCATACAAGCACGTATAAATATATGTACTCGAGCACTAGATATGCATACACAATTAATATATAAAAGATAAGATATGAATGCTCACGTATCAATATTGTGATTCAATATTGCAGGAAATTACGTAGACGCACAGAGATGATAAACACTAGTTTGACTCACGAGCAAAACCCTCGAATCATACCCATAACCTCAATAGCTACAACCCATAATTTCCTTAGCTCTATCCCGCTCGAAAAACCATTTTGAAAGTGACACGCTCAAGACCTCGTCGTAGTATTTTATGTATAATACTAATACTACTAATAATAATAAGATTAATAATAATAATAATAATAATAATAATAATAATAATAATAATAATAATAATAATAATAATAATAATAATAATAATAATAATAATATATAGAGAGAAAGATCGAGGTTGAGAAATAATTGGATCAGAAACAGAAACAGATCGAGTTTAAAATAGATGTGACATGATTTTCAGCCCCATGCGATCGCATGGTTTTTGGGCATCAAGGCCATGCGATCACATGGCCCTCTGATCCAGCTCACATTTGTTTAATTTTTAGCTTGTCGACATATTTTTATATAATATATTTATTTTAAATAATTAATTATATATTATATTAAGTTCACGTGCATAGTTGACTTGTAATTTTTGTTCTGATAAGTCGTACGTTGTCACTCGACTTATGTCCCTGTTCTGGTTTTTCGAACGTCCTTTCGTACACTAAGAAAACTGGCAATTTACCTTTCGTGACTCGTACCTTTGTCAAAATATAGATTTAAATTATTCAATAACTATACCACTTAAGATATAACTTATACAATTGAGTGTTTTGGTCATTTACTTCTATAAATCAATGGCTCGTTATCTAACAAAGTATATTTAATAATATTGTTTTAAATCAAAACGTTTTGTAATCAAGTTAATATTTAAAAACACGTTTTAAATATACGTCGCAAGTTATTCATATATCTAATTCCAACAGTTAATATTCCTTATTATTGTATGTGTCCAAATTACGTTATTTAAACAAACACTTTACCATTTATTCCGAATACCGTTAAAAATGAATGATTTCCCAAATCAACGTGAACCTCACAACAGAGACCCGTAATAATATCATAATCCTTAAGGGACTCAATAATATCTTTTAATTCAATCGTTTGGCATAATCTTTTAACTCCGTAGTTGAATATATCAATCATATAATCAAACCAATAAGTTTTATGCACGGTATCATTTACTTAATACTTTGTTACGTTTTCAAGTTATAGTATATGTATCTATTTACATATAATTATTCGCGAATCTTTGAGAACAATCGAAAGGTAATTGAATAGTTCAAAATTTTGAGATTTAGTTTTACAGACTTTGCTTATCGTGTCGAAAATGTTAAAGATTAAGTTTAAATTTGGTCAGAAATTTCCGGGTCATCACACATTATAACTTCAATCAATTTCCTTCTCTTTGCAATCCTTTAAACCAAGGATTTACCAAGTCCTTATTTTACCATAAGAAACTTGTGAGTACTCAAACCAATTGATTGATTAGTCCTTGCATATGTCCACCTCTCACAAGTAATCAATGTAACCTATAATTCATACACCCTTGATAATGTATCCCCATTATTCTTGTGTACGCAATTATTACCATTACATTAGATAGTGAGATTATAAGCATAAATATACCTATGTCAATCCACTTCTAGAACTAAGAAGTAATGACAATAAGTTTATAATTTCCATAATCTCAACATCATTCTTTTGATCCAAGATACCTCATCTATACCAAGTGTTAAATCCAACAACTTGTAGATGTATAGTCTTCTTGATCAATAGTAAACTCAATACAATTTTAATATGCTTTAAGGATTCACATTGTGAATTAAACCATAGTCCATGGCTGATTTTTACAAGTATTAAAATACTTAAGTCACATCACAATATATTACCCTAGACACCGCTTGATCTTTTCCAACACCATGCTAAATGGGTCACTTGATGTAATCACATACATCATACCACCAATTTCCATAGCATACCGGTATTTAAAAACAGATAAGCAATATCTACTCCCATTCCATATTAAAATATATTAGTTTCACTAATTTGTACCATTTTGAAAAATCATCAAATAGTTATGGACATAATTACATGAGTGTAATTTTCATGGTCATTTTATTTGGTAACAAATAGTCACTTCATAACCATACACTATTGTATCATGACTTATACAACGTATTATTATCATCCGTTAAATAGCTTTACAATTGTTACCAATCAATGCGTTGTCATATCAATAATCACAATTATTAACAACCCATGAAAGGTGTCCATGTCAATCATCCAAAAGAATACAATAAAACATTCCTTTTATTGACATCACTCTTCCATGAATAATTGTACCAACACATATATACTATACGTGCTACATGTTAACCGTTGTGACTTATCGCATTTCCGCCTAACCGCCAACAGAATATTAGTACATACTTGTCCACTGATCAACTACCAAACTATGAATGTTTGACTTTAATCATGTAACCATCCAGACATATAAGTTAAATTAACTAACAGTCATGGTTTAATTCCAACAATGACATGAAAAACGTAAATCCCTTCAATTTAATATTGAGGATTCCAAACATTCAAAAATTATGACCATAACTCATATTCAATTTGATCATAATTATTCATCTTGGGTTGATCATAAAACATATAAACGATACTTGTAATATTTCCATTGGTTCGATTAACAAAATATAAAATACTTACAATGTTATTCCCATATGTTTCCAACAGTACCGTTTCTTAAAGATCAAGTACCGAATGGGATTCACAAATACCCGTTCATTTCATGCTATATATCCATGTCGGTTACCCTTCATTTTAAACAAAGTCACAATTTTACATGAAAATAACATTTCATAATGCAATTATGAAATTATATATTATAGTGGGTATCACTCCCAAATCTTGAATTTTGTGATGACCCACTCACATATTTGAGACTGCTAATAAATTTAACATACCAAGACATATTGGTTCAATACACGTATTGTAAATATTCCATGATTTGGCAACAATACGTATTGTAAAGTTTAATAAATTGAAAGGAAGGAACCTGGAAATCCGTAGATAGCCATCTCAAATTAATTCCACCGCATGAGACAGATCTTCTATTCCAGAGATTTAATCCATAATTGTGAAATTCAACAATCTACAATTTCATGTCACTTCTTCAAACGATTCACACCAATTGGATGTCATTTCATTCACCGTTTCTTCGGACATAGTAATCACAAATATTCGATTAGATTGTTAGATATCGGGGTTGTAAAACCTTCATGCCTGAAACGGTAATGACTCCGGATTGATCTTTGAATCGTGTTAACACTTTCCTAATCGAATATTTCGACCCAATTAGCCACGGGTTACACGAAGTTTCGATTGGGATAAGACAAAGACTAGATTGTTGTCTTGGCTAAAAGATAACAACCAAACAATTGCAGAGATGTATCTTCTAATTGTTTGAAATTGAAAGTGTGTAAAAGGATCAAAATTCTGGAACCTTTTTCAAATACACAAAGGGTGTATTTATAATGGGTCAAAAGGTTTCTTGAATAGTCACAACCTTTGATTCATACCCATTAGTGACTTGGTAGTTAACATTCATGTATTTAGACTTAAAATGGTCTAAAAACATGTAAAAACCGCAATTAAATGCCCTGGAACAACCCCAAAACGTTTGAGGTTCAAATGTGCCTTTTGGGTTGAAAATGCACCTTTTCAGCGAAACAGCATTAAGCCGCGCCGCGGCCCAGAGACCCGCGTCGCGGGCTAACAAAGCCTCCCACTTTAAAACAAGCCAAAACGCTCGACCTCAAAACCACGCCTTAAGCCGCGCCGCGGGCTTCCTAGCCGCGCCGCGGCTTAACCCTGTGTCCAACATCTCAATTTCGTGCTCATGGTTTTCGTGTGTATGGCCTTTTCAAGTCGCGTTTCGCATTCCTTAAGTTCCAAATATCATTATCAAGTCCAAAATGAAGCCTCAAACCACCTCACGTTTTACGAACGTGTACTCCACACTCTCCGAATTCGTGTAACGTATCAATGGTTCGAAAACACTTTCAACATAGTAATCCAATCAACTAAAATGACGTTGGATAATGCTAAAATCACCAACAGTATGTTGGTATGTTCCTGAGCGGCCAAGTTATCTAAGGGTTCCGCTTTTCGTTGTATTCTTTAAAGGTTTTAATATATCCATTTGCTTTTCAAAAAAAACAAAGTACGTCTGTTTTGGCTGGAATATTTGGAGGGTGTAGGGAGAGGTAGGGAATCTAGGATGTTAGGTTAAAATATTATATTATCAATGATTAGAGGCAATACGTAATTAATGTTTACAATATAATATGAAATACTAACAAAAAAGTTTCATTTTTAACACTTTAGTTATTCTTAAAAATTGAACATATAATAACTTGATATGTTTTTGACATCTATAAATGTCACAAAGTAGAAAACATGAAAAAATATATTGTCAAAAATTTGAAGTATACGTGAAAAAATATGGTGTTAAAAATTTTGAATTTTTTGACACTTTTAAGTGTCATTGAGTTTTCTTTTTTGCCACTTCTTAATGTCAAAAAACTTTTATAGGTGTAAAAAAAAGTCAAATTATTCATATTTTAAAGCATTATAAATCATATAATTGTCAAAAAAAAAAAAAAAAAAAAAACTTTTATTGTGGTGACTTATATCTTGTTTATATTGACAAAAGGTGTAGACATCCCATGAATGCATGTAAAATACCTATACCGAATATCCCATGTAAAAACTATAGTGATGCCATTTTGTTAATTGTTGTAAATACTTAACAAAAGTGAAATTCGAACATGTGCTTATTTTAATAAAGATTTTAATATGACGACTCCAACTTTTAAAGTAACGTGCACCATTGAGATATTAGCTCAATGGTTTGTTAATATTACTAAAATGACATAATTTTTATGAGAACAAGTCAATATTTGTTTTGTTTTATTAAAAGCTAATAACCCACAATGTAACATAAGTTCATTTAATTCATATATATTTAATAAATGACAATTTCTAGTTATATTTTTTTTTAAAGGCGAAAAGAGACTTGAATTAATTGAAACGATCTTCATCAAAACGATCAAAACGATGAAGATAGAGATACAAAGACGGAGAAAAACTCGGTCCAAACAATAAATTACAAGAAATTACAAATTGTGAAAAGGAACTAAAAACATAACAATGACGGATTGTGATCCCATACATAAAATTGAGAACCGTTGCAAATCTTAAGATTTGTTGCCCAAAGAAACGTCTTAAGCTTGATGTTACGAACCAACACCGATCTACACATGACTTTCCGGTTGAATATGAAATCATTTCTTGCCAACCAAATTTCCCAAATCGAAGCCGGGCCAATCAACTTCCAAAACTTGGAAGCTTTAATACCCATACCATTAAACCAATCGAACGAAAAGTCTTCAATTGAGGCCGGAATAACCCACTCAAGCTTCCACCAAGAGAAAAGAGCCGACCAAATCTTGAAAGTCCACTTACAATGTAACAAAAGATGGTTAACCGTTTCAATTTCCTCCAAACACCAAATACACAAATTGGATTGTGACGAAGGTAAGATATGTCTTTTAGTGAGGACGTCATACACGGGAACACTATTACGGATAGCAAGCCAATAAAAAAGCATAACTTTAGACGGGACATTATTGCCCCAAACGACTTTGGGCCATGTCGGAGAATCAATAAAATTACTTTGCACAAGAATACGAACCGCGTCCGCAACCGAATAATCACCTTCCGAGGAGGCTGACCACATAAATCTATCCTCCAAAGTTTCATCCAATTGAACATTAGCTAACAGTAGGATCATTTCTTCCAATTTAATTGAGTTGTACAAAGACAAGGGCCTAACAAGCCCAAAATCCCAACCTCCTGTTTGCATTAGGCTAGAATAATCACGAGAAAGACATTGACAAACCGTGGCCATAGGGAGGCGAGTCGAATCGAAAAGAGACGGGAAAGAATATTTTAAAATGCATCCATTAATCCAATTGTCATGCCAAAAAAGAATGTTAGCACCATTCCCTATCTTCCATTTCCACACATTCGGCCCAACTATACCATGAATAGACGAATCATGTTGCAAATGAACCAAGTCCCTCCAAATAGGAGAAAGTTGAGCAACATTCAAAGATGACACGTTGAACATTAACTTTCTACCATAAGAGAAACCAAAAGAGGACGTCACTAAAGACTTCCAAAGACAACACTTATTTGAATTGAAACTTGCCCACCATTTAACAAGCATTGCTAAGTTTTTAACACGGAGAGGAGTGACACCTAACCCACCCAAATCTTTGGGAAGACACACCGTATCCCATTTAACTAAACACGTCTTCTTTTTGAGACAATCACCACCCTAAAGGAAATTTCTTCGGTAGTTCTCAAGTTGCTTGATGATTGCCACCGGTGCTTTATACATGGCCATATAATGAAGAGGTAGATTAGATAAAACCGCATTTACCATAACCAAACTGTAGTGACCCGAACTTTTCCGAACCTTTCTATGATTATATGTTTAATGAAAACTATATTTACATGATTAAATGTTTCCAACATGTTAAGCAATCAAACTTGTTAAGACTTGGTTAATTGAAACGAAAATTTTGTAAACGTCTGATTACCCAGTTTGACCAATGATTCACGAACGCTATAAGTTGTATATGACATGATGATACATAAATGAATAAATATATATGTTTAACATGATACAATGATTCACGAACGCTATAAGTATCTCATTAAAAATAGTAACAATAAATTATATACTTAAAAAGGAGACTATTGACGTATGAAACTCGAAACGATACATATAACGATTATTGTTATAACCACGTCTTACTAAATATATATGAAGCATATTAATACATTGTTATATTATATATAATATGATAATATGATATATCATTAAGTGTATTAACAATGAACTACATAAGTAAAAACAAGACTACTAACTTAAAGATTTCGAAACGAGCCATATATGTAACGATTATCGTTGTAACGACATTTAAATGTATATATCATATTAAGATATATTAATATATCATAATATCATGATAATATAATAATTTAAAATCTCATTCGATATTATAAACTTTGGGTTAACAACATTTAACAAGATCGTTAACCTAAAGGTCTCAAAACAACACTTACATGTAACGACTAACGATGACTTAACGACTCAGTTAAAATGTATATACATGTAGTGTTTTAATATGTATTCATACACTTTTGAAAGACTTCAAGACACTTATCAAAATACTTCTACTTAACAAAAATGCTTACAATTACATCCTCGTTCAGTTTCATCAACAATTCTACTCGTATGCACCCGTATTCGTACTCGTACAATACACAGCTTTTAGATGTATGTACTATTGGTATATACACTCCAATGATCAGCTCTTAGCAGCCCATGTGAGTCACCTAACACATGTGGGAACCATCATTTGGCAACTAGCATGAAATATCTCATAAAATTACAAAAATATGAGTAATCATTCATGACTTATTTACATGAAAACAAAATTACATATCCTTTATATCTAATCCATACACCAACGACCAAAAACACCTACAAACACTTTCATTCTTCAATTTTCTTCATCTAATTGATCTCCCTCAAGTTCTAACTTCAAGTTCTAAGTGTTCTTCATAAATTCTACAAGTTCTAGTTACATAAAATCAAGAATACTTTCAAGTTTGCTAGCTCACTTCCAATCTTGTAAGGTGATCATCCAACCTCAAGAAATCTTTGTTTCTTACAGTAGGTTATCATTTTAATACAAGGTAATAATCATATTCAAACTTTAGTTCAATTTCTATAACTATAACAATCTTATTTCAAGTGATGATCTTATTTGAACTTGTTTTCGTGTCATGATTCTGCTTCAAGAACTTCGAGCCATCCAAGGATCCGTTGAAGCTAGATCCATTTTTCTCTTTTTCAGTAGGTTTATCCAAGGAACTTAAGGTAGTAATGATGTTCATAACATCATTCGATTCATACATAAAAAGCTATCATATTCGAAGTGGTAAACTAGTAATCACTAGAACATAGTTTAGTTAATTCTAAACTTGTTCGCAAATAAAGTTAATCCTTCTAACTACACTTTTAAAATCAACTATACACATGATCTATATCTATATGATATGCTAACTTAATGATTTAAAACCCGAAAACACGATAAACACCATAAAACCGGATTTACGCCGTCGTAGTTACAACCGGGGGCTGTTTTGGTTTGGATAATTAAAAACTATGAAAAACTTTGATTTAAAAGCTATACATCTGGGAAAATGATTTTTCTTATGAACATGAAACCATATCTAAAAATCATGGTTAAACTCAAAGTGAAAGTATGTTTTTCAAAACAGTCATCAAGATGTCGTTCTTTCGACAGAAATGACTACCTCTTTCAAAAACGACTTGTAACTTGTATTTTCGACTATAAACCTATACCTTTTATGTTTAGTTTCATAAAGTCAAGTTCAATATGAAACTGTGGCCGCTTAAATCACTCAAAACGGATTAGAAACGAAGAAATGGCGAGCAAAACAAAATTGGTAAAAACTACTCATTTTAGCTACTTGAAAATTGGTAACAAATCTATTTCAACCATAACTTAATCAACTTGTATTGTATATTATGTAATCTTGAGATACCATAGACACGTATACAATGTTTCGACCTATCATGTTGACACATCTATATATATTTCGGAACAACCATAGACACTCTATATGTGAATGTTGGAGTTAGCTATACAGGGTTGAGGTTGATTCCAAAATATATATAGTTTGAGTTGTGATCAATACTGAGATATGTATACACTGGGTCGTGGATTGATTCAAGATAACATATATCGATTTATTTCTGTACATCTAACTGTGGACAACTAGTTGTAGGTTACTAACGAGGACAGCTGACTTAATAAACTTAAAACATCAAAATGTATTAAAAGTGTTGTAAATATATTTTGAACATACTTTGATATATATGTACATATTTGTTATAGGTTCGTGAATCGACCAGTGGCCAAGTCTTACTTCCCGACGAAGTAAAAAAATCTGTGAAAGTGAGTTATAGTCCCACTTTTAAAATCTAATATTTTTGGGATGAGAATACATGCAGGTTTTATAAATGATTTACAAAATAGACACAAGTACGTGAAACTACATTCTATGGTTGAATTATCGAAATCGAATATGCCCCTTTTTATTAAGTCTGGTAATCTAAGAATTAGGGAACAGACACCCTAATTTACGCGAATCCTAAAGATAGATCTATTGGACCTAACAACCCCCATCCAAAGTACCGGATGCTTTAGTACTTCGAAATTTATATCATATCCGAAGGGTGTCCCGGAATGATGGGGATATTCTTAAATATGCATCTTGTTAATGTCGGTTACCAGGTGTTCACCATATGAATGATTTTTATCTCTATGTATGGGATGTGTATTGAAATATGAAATCTTGTGGTCTATTATTATGATTTGATAATATATAGGTTAAACCTATAACTCACCAACATTTTTGTTGACGTTTTAAGCATGTTTATTCTCAGGTGATTATTAAGAGCTTCCGCTGTCGCATACTTAAATAAGGACGAGATTTGGAGTCCATGCTTGTATGATATTGTGTAAAAACTGCATTCAAGAAACTTATTTCGTTGTAACATATTTGTATTGTAAACCATTATGTAATGGTCGCGTGTAAACAGGATATTTTAGATTATCATTATTTAATAATCTAAGTAAAGCTTTTTAAACCTTTATTGATGAAATAAAGGTTATGGTTTGTTTTAAAATGAATGCAGTCTTTGAAAAACGTTTCATATAGAGGTCAAAACCTCGCAACGAAATCAATTAATATGGAACGTTTTTAATCAATAAGAACGGGACATTTCAGTTGGTATCCGAGCGTTGGTCTTAGAGAACCAGAATTTTGCATTAGTGTGTCTTATCGAGTTTGTTAGGATGCATTAGTGAGTCTGGACTTCGATCGTGTTTACTTGAAAAATGATTGCTTAACAAATTTTGTTGGAAACTATATATTTTTAACATGTGAATATTATGTGATATATTAATCTCTTAACGTGTTTGATATTATGTGATAGATGTCTACCTCTAGAACAAGTCCCATTGACTCACCTAATAATAATGAAGAGTCAAATGTAAATTGGAATGATTCGTGGACTGATTCACAAGTTCCCGAAGAGGAACCGGAAGAAGAGTCGGAACCGGAAGAAGAATCGGAACCGGAAGAAGAAATAGAACCAGTGGGGGAAATAATAAAATGGTTAAGTAGAAGAAAATCCTCAACCAACCGACCAAAGTTAATTATGGTCAATGGTGTTTCCGCCAAGGAAGCAAAGTATTGGGAGGATTATCAATTCTCCGATGAATCGGATCCCGACAAGGATTCCGATGATGTTATAGAAATTACCCCAACACAATTTAATAAGGCAAAAGAGAACAATAAGAGAAAGGGCATAAAAATAGAGAAATTTGATTCCAAACCCGATGAACTTTATATGTATCGTCAACACCCGTATTTCTTAAGTTGTGACAATAACCCGGGAACCTCTAAACCACCAGGTTTTTCTAAACCAATGTGGAAAACGACGGCTCGTATTAGGGGAACATCATATATCCCTAGAAACTTGTCAAAACGAACCAAAACCGAAGAAGAAGAAATGAGCGAGTCGGAATAAGATAGTTGTATTCGTGTGGTGTAATATATGTAATATAGTGTGCTTATGCTTTATGATATATGTAAAAATTGCTTGTATTAATAAGTATTTTTTTTTTATGAATCTAACTCTTGTCTATTTTACAGTATAAAAACACGAAATGGATAGACAACCCAATATTTTAAGAGACCTACCCGGAGACATGATTGATGAAATCTTGTCTAGAGTCGGTCAGAATTCCTCGGCATAACTAGTTAAGGCGAGATCAGTTTGTAAGACATTCGAAGAACGTTCCAAGAATGCCTTGGTTTATAAAAGGCTTTCGTTCGAAAGATGGGGGATATCACATTGGGAAATCCATAAGTTACGATGTGTTTACTTTGACGCATATATTGCGGGGAACCCAAATGCTATTTTACGCAACGGGTTAAGAAATTATTTTGACTCAATATATCCGAATATAGGACTTCGTGATTTAGAAAAAGCGGCTAACATGCAACATAAAGAAGCATGTTATGCTTACGGGTTAGTAATATTCGCTTCTCACCAAAGTGAGAACAAGAACATCGGGCTACAACTATTAAACAAAACGTTCCCACAAGTGACGGAGTCGGTAATTGGGGTAAGAAATGAGGTTTTTAGATTGTTACAGGACTGTTGGACATTACGTAACCCTCGTACCTTTGACGACGTTACAACACGCTGTCTTATCAACGGCCATAACGGTTATGTTCCACAAGACCAAGGATGGGAAGTAGTCCTAGTAAAACCAGAATGCATGACTTGTTTCTGGACGTATGAATTACGTATCTTTATTACCTTTGCTGAACGACTTGTGTACTAGCTAGAATTATCTTCACAACTATCTTGTATCAAAGTTATTGTGTGCTATATTTCATGCTATATGTAAAATATGCGGTATTGTAAGTTTGTAAAATATTGTGTAAAAGTTTGAACGCGAAATATTATTATAATCAGTTTTTCATATAGAATTGTAGTAGTTGAATTGTATATTAGCTACTAAGTATGAACTTAACGGGTAGGTACTACCCGAATTTAAACTTATAAAACGCTAATATGAAGAAAAAGCTTTTATAAATGAGTTCATATTATGCTACAAGATACTATTGACTACTCTTAATATTATGTATGATTAACTTGTTTCATTTGACTATTTGAAGGAAATGGCACCGACTACTCGACACACCTTTAATATGAGCAAAGAGGAATTTCGTGCCTTTCTTGCTTCAAACATAGCCGCAGTACAGGCTGCGCTACATACCAACAATAACCTTGGATCTAGCAGTACAAGAAATCGTGTAGGATGCACCTACAAAGAATTCACTGCCTGCAAACCTTTAGAATTTGATGGAACCGAAGGACCGATCGGATTGAAACGGTGGACCGAGAAGGTCGAATCGGTGTTTGCCATAAGTAAGTGTACTGAAGAGGACAAAGTGAAGTACGCTATGCATACCTTCATAGGTTCTGCGTTAACATGGTGGAATACCTATCTAGAGCAAGTGGGACAAGATGATGCTTACGCACTACCGTGGTCAGCATTCAAGCACTTGATGAACGAGAAGTACCGTCCCAGAACCGAGGCCAATAAGCTAAAGACAGAACTTAGAGGGTTACGAACCCAAGGATTTGATATTACCACGTATGAAAGATGATTCACAGAATTGTGCCTATTGTGTCCGGGAGCGTTCGAAGATGAGGAAGAGAAGATCGACGCGTTTGTGAAAGGATTACCGGAAAGAATCCAAGAAGATATAAGTTCACACGAGCCCGCCTCCATACAACAGGCATGTAGAATGGCTCACAAACTAGTGAACCAGATTGAGGAAAGAATTAAAGAACAGGCGGCTGAAGAGGCCAATGTGAAGCAAGTCAAAAGAAAGTGGGAGGAAAACGGTGATAAGAATCACCAATACAACAACAACAGCAATTACAACAATAATCGCAACAACTATCCCAACAATCGCAACTACAACAAACTTCCCAACAACAACAACAACAACAACAACAACAACAACAACAGCAACTACAACAATCATCCCAACAACAATAACAACCGCAACAACAACAATAATCAGAAGCAGCTATGCCAAAGGTGTGAAAAGTATCACTCGGGGTTCTGCACCAAATTTTGCAACAAGTGTAAAAGAAATGGTCATAGCGCGGCGAAGTGTGAGGTCTACGGACCAGGGGTTAACAGAACGAAAGGAACAAATGGTGTCGGAACGAGTAATGGTGGAGCAAGTAGTGTCGGAGCAAGTTATGCCAATGTAGTTTGTTATAAATGTGGAAAACCGGGCCACATAATTAGAAATTGCCCGAACCAGGAGAACACGAATGGACAAGGCCGCGGAAGAGTTTTCAATATTAATGCGGCAGCGGCACAGGAAAGACCCGGAGCTTGTTACGGGTACGTTTCTTATTGACAATAAATCTGCTTACGTTTTATTTGATTCGGGTGCGGATAGAAGCTATATGAGTAGACATTTTTGTGCTAAATTAAGTTGTCCATTGACGCCGTTGGATAGTAAATTTTTACTCGAATTAGCAAACGGTAAATTAATTTCAGCAGATTATATATGCCGGAATCGAGAAATTAAACTGGGTAGCGAAATATTTAAGATTGATTTGATACCAGTAGAGTTAGGGAGTTTTGATGTAATAGTTGGCATGGACTGGCTGAAGAAGGTGAAAGCAGAGATCGTATGTTATAAAAATGCAATTCGCATTGTACGAGAAGAAGGAGAACCCTTAATGGTGTACGGAGAAAAGGGCAACACGAAGCTACATTTTATTATTAATTTGAAGGCACAAAAACTAATAAGAAAAGGTTGCTATGCTGTTCTAGCACACGTCGAGAAAGTACAAACTGAAGAAAAGAGCATCAATGATGTTCTCGTCGCAAAAGAATTTCCCGATGTATTTCTGAAAGAATTACCGGGATTACCCCCACATCGATCCGTTGAATTTCAAATAGATCTTGTACCAGGAGCTGCACCAATAGCTCGTGCTCCTTACAGACTCGCACCCAGCGAGATGAAAGAACTGCAAAGCCAATTACAAGAACTTTTAGAGCGTGGTTTCATTCGACCAAGCACATCACCGTGGGGAGCTCCTGTTTTGTTTGTCAAGAAGAAAGATGGTACATTCAGGTTGTGTATCGACTACCGAGAGTTGAACAAACTTACCATCAAGAACCGCTACCCACTACCGAGAATCGATGACTTATTTGATCAACTACAAGGCTCGTCTGTTTATTCAAAGATTGACTTACGTTCCGGGTATCATCAAATGCGGGTGAAAGAAGATGATATTCCAAAGACTGCTTTCAGAACACGTTACGGTCATTACGAGTTTATGGTCATGCCATTTGGTTTAACTAATGCACCAGCTGTGTTCATGGACCTTATGAACCGAGTGTATGGACCATACCTTGACAAGTTTGTCATTGTTTTCATTGATGACATACTTATTTACTCAAAGAATGACCAAGAACACGGTGAACATTTGAGAAAGGTGTTAGAAGTATTGAGGAAGGAAGAATTGTACGCTAATCTAGATTATCATTATTTGATAATCTACGTAATGCTTTTTAAACCTTTATTGATAAAATAAAGGTTATGGTTTGTTTTAAAATGAATGCAGTCTTTAAAAAACGTCTCATATAGAGGTCAAAACCTCGCAACGAAATCAATTAATATGGAACGTTTTTAATCAATAAGAACGGGACATTTCACAAACGACCACCAAAAGAAAGACACCTCCCTTTCCACCCGGCAAGTTTCTTTTTGAACTTTTTGACAATTGGATCCCACATAGCACTCCGATTAGCATTGAGACCAATCGGAATACCAAGATACACCATAGGAAACGAGCCCACTTTACAATAGAAAATTGCCGAAAAACTAATCATGTCTTCTTTAGAAACGTGAATGCCATATAACGTGGTTTTAATAGCATTCATTTGAAGCCCGGATAATTGAAAGAACAAACCCATAATGAACTTGATACGATTTAGTTCTCGAGTGTTAGGTTGTGCAAAGATAATCGTATCATCCGCAAATTGCGAATGGTTGATGGAGAAATTATTACCACACTTGTACCCTTCCAAAAACCCATTTGCTAAGTCCCTTGATAGAAGTTTACTCAAGACCTCGGCAATAATAATGAACAAAAAGGGCGATAACGGGTCACCTTACCGAAGCCCACGATGCATTACACCTTCACGAGACGGGGCCCCGTTTATAAGAACCGAGAAAGAGATGTTTGAAATACAAGTAGCAACCCATGAAACAAACTTTGACCCAAACCCCATTTTATGTAACACAATAAGCAAGAAATCATGAGACACACAATCGTACGCTTTTGAGAAGTCAATTTTAATCAATATTAGAGGTTTCTTTGTAGACTTAGCCAAATGAACAACTTCATTAACAACCATAACACCATCCGTTAGTAACCTTGAAGGCACAAATCCATTTTGATTCTCACTTATAATTGAAGGGATTGCGACTTTTAACCTGTAACATCCCAGGTAAACGTTCCCCGTAGCATGATATTGTCCGCTTTGCCCGTAGGCGCACGGATTTTTCTTGGCAACCACACACGACGAGCACTTTCCCAGGAGGTCACCCATCCTGGTAGTGCTCTCGCCTGAGCACGCTTAACTGCAGAGTTCTCATGAGATCTGCTGCGCTTGTGGTCCCAAAACGCGTCATGCTAGGAAAGGTCTCCACACCCTTATAAGGCATGCTTCGTTCCCCTCTCCAACCGATGTGGGACGGATGTAACACGGATGTTACAATACTCCCCCCTAATGGGACACAGCGTCCTCGCTGTGCACGTTTGGTCCGGGACCTGGCTCTGATACCACCTGTAACATCCCAGGTAAACGTTCCCCGTAGCATGATATTGTCCGCTTTGCCCGTAGGCGCACGGATTTTTCTTGGCAACCACACACGACGAGCACTTTCCCAGGAGGTCACCCATCCTGGTAGTGCTCTCGCCTGAGCACGCTTAACTGCAGAGTTCTCATGAGATCTGCTGCGCTTGTGGTCCCAAAACGCGTCATGCTAGGAAAGGTCTCCACACCCTTATAAGGCATGCTTCGTTCCCCTCTCCAACCGATGTGGGACGGATGTAACACGGATGTTACATAACCTATTACCAATTGTCTTTGCTAAAATCTTATACGGAGCGTTAATCAAACTAATGGGACGCATTTGATCCATGTTACTTGCGGAATTAGATTTTGGGATCAACACTATAAATGAAGAATTAAAACCTTTTGGGAAAGAAGGTGAATCATGAAATTGGGAAAACATCTCCATAATATTATCTTCTAAAAAAGGCCACCCTTTCTTAAAGAATTGTAACGTAAAACCATCGGGACCGGGAGTTTTGTTTCCATCGAATCCCTTAATAACCTCCAGTACCTCAGTAGCCAAAAACTGAGATTCAATCTGTGAACTAACAACCGCAGAAACATGGGCCAGACCAAGAGAGGCCCAATCTATATCTATACAATCTGTTCTCGAAGGGAATTTAGCAAACAACTTTTCAAAATAAGAGACCGCATGTTCTTTAACAATCAGAGGTTCATCAGCCCATAAACCATTTATTTGCATACCTGCGATGTAAGAAGATTGTTGCCGAATACGCGAGACGATATGGAAAAATCTCGAATTTTTATCTCCTACCTTCAACCAATGAAAACGAGATTGTAACCTTTTCGATTCAATTTTAATGGCAAGCTGTTTTTTCCACGACTTCAAGACAACCAACTCAGTGATTTCACTTTGAGAAAGATCACGCCGCTTATAGAGTTCCTTTAAACTCTTTATATCAGCCTCAATAACCTTAAGGTTAGTTTCATTCTTATCTTTATGTGACAAACACCAAGATTTAATATCTGCTTTTAACAATCTCAATTTCTTGTTAATCAAAAACGCAGCCCACCCCTGTATAGCATACTCATTCCATATGTTTTCGCAAAACTCACTAAAATCTTTAACAGAAAGCCAACTATTATTAAAGCGAAAGGGCCTCGGACCCCAAAACAATAATTTTTTGGCCAAAATTAAAGGTTTATGATCGGAGCGATCCGATTGATCCGTTTGAACAATAGCATCGGGCCACATAAGAGCCCATTTATTATTGATAAGGACTCTATCAATACGAGAAAATTTGCCTAACGGGCCTTCCCACGTAAACTCATCATTAGCTAAACATTGATCAAAGATGTTGGCTTGATTAATAAAGCAATTAAAAGATGCTATGCTATTGAGATCAATTACTTCTCGTAACCTTTCTTCCGAACGACATACCGAATTGAAATCACCCATAAAACATAAAGGGCCCGGCCACTTATTAGCAATAGAAACTAATTGTAACCAAACAACACTCTTCTTTTGTTCATTATGAGGCGCATAAACATTAACAATAAGCACAATTTGATTGCTAGGAATATACCTCATTATAGATGCAATCCAATGCTTACGAGCCCAAGCTTGAATTAAAGAGAAAAAGTCCAATCTCCACATAGATAAGAGTCCTCCTGAACGACCACAAGCCTCCACTTGAATTGAATCAAAAGCATAGTGCTTCCAAATTTCATTTAAAGTAGTTTGTGCCACTTCTTTCACCATAGTTTCTTGTGTAGTTAGGAATTGAATTTGAAAACGGTTGACTAGTTTACCCGCCATACGACCCCTTGACTTGTTCCCGAGGCCTCGGGTATTCCACGAGGCGATCCTCATGGGTTCAAATTATTGGAAGGTTTATCATCTTCGGGCATGTTTTGCATCATTACACCAAAATCGGCCATCTCCTCTTTGAAAGAGAGTTTTTTTCCCCAAAATTTATTTTGATTAAATTTCCCCATTTTTACCGAAGAATCATTGCCAACAACATGATAAATTTCACTTTCGGTGTCAAAAACATTAGAAAGATTATTTATTTGATCAACCCATTCATTCACAACTTTTTTACCTTTATCCTTTGGTTTGCACCCCTTTGAATTGACATCAGTAGACTTAGAAGGGGGAGTACGTTCACCAGCAACTTTAGAGTCAATAGGAGAAACAGACTTGCACCTACTTTTGAGCTTTTCACATGAATCTTCACACCCCACACATACTCCCTGATCTTGGTTGTTGGAACTTGAGGGAACAATTTTAGACACAAACGATTGTTCAAAAACAGGAGGGTTAAATTTCTTAAGTGGAGAATTTGAGGGGATCGACTTCTTTGGAGACAACAGGAGGTAGGATAGTCATTTAAATTAAGGTTAAAAAGGTCCTTTTTCAAATGGGGAATGGGTGCAGAGAGTGGCTCGTCCTCTTTTCCCATGTTTACAGCATCTTGTCCCATACTTTTAACTTTGAAAAGAGACAATTTTATCTCTTTTTCTGACTTCCTGAACTCACCATGCCTATCCTTTTGTTCCTTCACCGCTTTAGACACTTTTTCTAAAAAGTTATGGATCACATTTGAATTGTTTACCCAACTAGGACCCTTTGACTTTTGAGGGGTTCGAAAATTCAAATCCTCAACAGTAACGTCTACCTCTCCATCTTCCAATTAAGATTCTTTTTCATTCCGTTGAGATTCAGGAACCGGATTATCAAGATGCTCACCGGAACTATTCTCTTTTGGAATGTCGACTCCTTCTTGTAACATCATATTGTATTCCTCAATAATAACCTCACTAACCGTTTCCATAAACTCGTCTTCTATGACCTCTTCAACCCACACCTTACCGAAGGGACAATTGTTCAAATTCGCCTGGACATATTGTTGAATGGGGCCTGGTTCATCTGTTTCAACAAGGGCTTTCAACAATTTCTAGTTATAGTTAAAAAAGACCATTATTAGGAAATTAAAATTGGGGGAAAATATATAGTAGTTAATAATCACACTTTATATTTAGATGTCACCTCATCTTTTTCTTTTTTTAGATAGTCATAAAAGTTATATCTTATCTTAATTATAATTATATTAAAAAATTATATTCAGTTAGAGAATTATAGTGAACAGTAACATAGTCCCATAATTATATTGAACAGTAACATAGTTAAGATTGAAGGCTAATTTTGTCTTTAACCCAAATTAGAATACACATACAATAAGAGTTGTACTAAGTAACAAACATGCAATAGTGATCCTATGGTTTGAGTGCCGCATTTGAAATCGACTGGTCACAGGTTCGAATCAAATGTTAGGTTTTACTTTTTGATTTTTTTTTTCGAAAAACACAATCTTGACTAGATATCTAATATTCGTTGTAAATATCAAATACAAGTGAATGGTTGGTTGGTTGGTTGGTTATGCGCTTTAAAAAAACCGATTTATTTAAATTATACGGAGTAAATAAATATGTTGTACTTAAAACACCAAAACATCAATAGATGGATGTTTAGACACCTTACGTGTGTACTGGATCGTCCTGGATTAAGTCATGAGAGATTTTTTAAAAAATTATTTTTTTCCTTTAAAAAAGTCGACAACTTCTTACATGGTCAACCGTATTTCGACCGCAGCGAAGCGCGATTAACCCACAAATTTGTTATCTTTTTTGAGAACTTTAATAATTTCTTTACTTGCATATTAGGCATTACATCAATAATTCAGATTGAGCTATTTATTGACTTAATTAAGTTGAAATTTAGTGTGGCATTCACTTAAAACAAACGAACTGGTAATTTAATATAAATATAAATATAAATATAAATAGATATTTAATAATTAAAGCTTAAAAAATTGCATAAGGTACCAAAATTCTCAAACTGTTAAGTTATAAGCACAATTTAGGAGTTTAACAAACACACACACACACACACACACACACATATATATATATATATATATATATATATGTAACAATGTAAATTTGGTAATGAGGTGTATATATATATATATATATATATATATATATATATATATATATATATATATATATATATATAATAATGTAAATTTGGTAATGAGGTGGGGAGTGTATTGTTTTTCAGTTACGAGCAGGGACGAACCTAGTATTGCTCTAGTGGTAGCACTAGACATCACTGAAAAATGTGATAGTCGTATTCGTCGTTTCTTGAAAGTATCTTTTTTCTGGGAACATGGTCAACCAGAAATTCTTATGTCTTAGTTTAAATAGTGACGTACACTAGTGAATGGTGTAAATTTTTCTGAGTGACATCATTGAAATTTTTTGAATTTTAACCAATAATATCAGTGATTACCATTCGTAGATCTGCCACTCATTATTCATTATGAGTGTTTTTTTCCGATTAGAAGATCTTACATGACAATTGACAAGTTGACAACATGCATGTTAATATGTGGGCGATATGTATGACCTCAACTTCAAAATAGTCAAAACGAAAGTATTATCTACACCGGTTTACACATTACAACATGCATGTTATAAGAGTATAAATATTGACATATGGTTTGTTTCACGTAACCATCCCCAAGTAAAACATGCAATCCAGCTTTTCATTAAATTGTACGTATGTATTCACGATACATCTATATTATTGATGACAAGATTTCGATCATTATCTACTTAGTTTCGCATAATTTAATAAATAAAATATACTTTATATATCTTGTAAACATCAACACAATTGGCTTTTATGGATTTTAATTACCTGCTGACAGAGCCGGTCAAACTTTGTTCAAAGTTTTTGCATGCCCCGGGCGAAATGATTATAAAATGCCCCCAACAGTTACGCAAGCATATATCTTTATGAGGTTTAAACTATGGATATTAATAATTTTTTTCGAAATAATGCCCCTAACCGCGTGATGCTCCGGGTCGCCGCCCGCTTCGCCCATAGCCTTAGCCGGCCCTGCCTGCTGACGTTGACTGAATTTTATTTGAATATTATATACTCCATTGTTTAAGTAAATCAATTGAAGTAGCCAGTTTCCACTTCACTTCCATCAAGTACGTGCATGGTAAACACTCACTAGTCAATTAAAAGAAGTCATTAATTACAGTACTTCTGAACTGATTGAATAAACAAAGGCATATACTATTACATTACGGGTTATGCAACTGCACGAGATGATCGCGTGTATAGTTTAGTTCTTCTGAGTGATTCTAAACAGCTGTTAAAAAATAATTATTTTAAGGAAGGTAAATTGTACATTACAAAATTAGTCATATATATACCTCTAATTATCTAATTATGTTTTAAAGTGTTAAACGTAATAATAAATTAAAGCATAATCAGTAGTATATGACTAATTCCAATTACAAAAAAAAAAAAAACTTCTAGGCATCATAAGTCTAACATCCTTTTGTGTTGAAGGCAGTGAAACCCACTTGATTAATTAAGACGATAGTTCATTTAACGATCATGATGTTTTTGCTAGCTAGAGTTTGTTTGCAATTAGGGATTACCATATTAACTATTAGACAAAACTTATGAATAGTATTAGGGGTATTTTCGACTTTTCACATTTTCCCCCTTCTTTCTTTCAAGTAACACCACAAAAGCCCGCCACACTTTGTTCAAAAATTAAAATCAGTCCCCAACACAAGGGGTTAAAGCGTCAAATCAAAATTTTCATAAAACGTTAAATAAACTCCACTCAAATATTCAACAGGTCATATCTTCTCGCTCGCAACGAGTTAAATTTTTCCGACACCATCCTTAAACTCGAAATAATTTTATGAACACAATGTCACTAACTATACGCAAAACGGACACTTTTAAAAAAAGTTAAATATTTATGGTACTTTTCATATATGTTGATTTTTCACTCGCAGGCTCCGTAACTAAACACAATAAAATACATTAAAAATCAAACCCCCGCCGCGAAGCGAGGGTTCGAAAACTAGTTATCACTAAAATGCCCATTTTTTCTACCTTTTTGACACAGAACCCATAAAAAACAAAAGTTGAAAATTTTTCCGCGCAAGACGCAAGGGTGCAAGGTGCATGTTTTGCGACCTTGCTTCCCGATGGACGCAAGGTGCCTCTTGCTCCGCCTGATGTCATAATCAATGTTTTCTTTCAGACATTACATCAAACACATTTTGATCCGCCCGATGGACGCAAGGTGCCTCTTTTTACTGTAGGCCGGGTTGATGATGGGAAACTGATATGGGAATCACACATTTTGATCATGTAATAAAAATGATGTTTTTAGACCGACTACCATGGACATGTCGAATTGAAGTTTCGTTTTTATTTTTTTTTATTTTTTGAATTTTGATAACAATATGTTAGGAAACCCGTCTAGGTGAGCCCAAACAAGACTAGATAACCCCAAGTTATTAACCCACTTTCAATAAACGAAAATATAGTGAAACGATTATAAAGCTAGCAAGAATGATAAAAACAAGGGAATTTAACGTGGTTATATGCAATCGTTTATGATTGCTTTAGTCCACGGCCAACCAAAGAGTGTTCTATATTGATTAATTTCGTGGTGGTGAGTTTACAATGAGTTACAATGAGGATTATTTATAAGAAACCAAGAACACTTAAGAAAACATAAGCATGCTTCAAGTAATCATCAACTAGCCATCTTGATCCTCTTTACACCCTTGTATTAGCATGATCACAGCTCTAAAACAAGGTGTAAAGTAGCCCACATGTACCTAAAGTGACAACTTGGACAATCAAATACGGATCCCATGTGCAAAAGTTGATCAACATGCTGACAGCTCACTTGCCAGAAATGCGCCATATCCCTTTTGAAACCCCGCATCCAAAACCTTCGGCATAAAACGTTGCATGGATGGGCCGCATCCATCATAGGATGCGCCGCATCGATCACCAGAACCAGTTTTTTACTTGATTAAACGTCTCCACCCCTCAACAAATCTCCCACTTGGAGACTTTGAACAAAACTCAATCGTTCGTAAACTCGCCTAATCTAACCAAGAACATTAAATACCATTTACATACCGCCAAACGCCATCTGGGTCCTCCAATTACCGTTTAGAACACGCACCTCAACTCATACTTCGGATGAGTAGACTTTCGATATAAGGTCTTCAACGCTACTTGTTAGACTTCAAACATTATTATCTCACAATAACAACTTTGACCCACTAATTATACCTTCTTCTACTGAGCTATAATTTGATCAGCATGTTACTATCTTGAGAAAATAAAACAACAAACAACAACTCTTTGGCTACGACACCTATCTCCTTAGTCTAGGAGATAACGGGTCGTTTGAGCCCGACCCGACCCAATTAACCCCATCGCCCAAGCGATCCACCCGTACACTATTACATCCACCGGTTTAACTTTCCAACATAGAATAAACCCACTGGTAGATCAAACATGTGGATAATCCCATCAAGGCAACCGTGTGAGAATGCAATCACACCCTTGATCTTCCACATAACCGCTGTGACGACCCGAAAATTTTCGACCAAATTTAAATTTAAAATTTATATGATTTTGACCGAGGATTCACGAACAAATATTTGTAACTAGACATGAATATATATATATATATATATATATATATATATATATATATATATATATATATATATATATATATATATATATATATATATATATATATATATATATATATATTTTATAATGTGATAAAAATATAATAATAACTTAGTCATAAAACGTTTAAATTTAAAATAATATTATTATATATAGGACGATGATTTTAGGAAGCAAATGACCATAACACTCAAAAGTGTAAGTTACATTTTAATTAGTATACTCATTTGTAAAATAATTCTAATTATTGGTAAAGGTACACGTCGTGAAACGTAAAGTACAAGTTTTCTAAGCGTACGAAAATGCGTTCGAAAAACCGGAATCGGTACTTGAGTCGAGGGTCAACGTACTACACATCGGTGTAAAAATTACAAATCAACTATTCACGAGAATATAATATAATATTTAATTAATTCTAAAGATTAAATATATTATATATTTAATAATATATATATATATATATATATATATATATATATATATATATATATATATATATATATATATATATATATATATATATATATATATATATATATATATATATATATATATATATATGTATATATATATCATAGGTAAGAAAAGAAGTGTCGGCAGGAGAAAAGATCGTGCATATGAGCTGTCAGAGGTTGCCATGCGATCGCATGGCAATTAGCCTTCTAGCCCATGCGGTCGCATGGGGTGTAGTTGGCCAAAACATGTATAAGGCTCGACGTTTTTCAGTTTCTGATTCATTTTACTCCATCTCTCGATCTCTCTCTATATTTACAATTATTATTATTATTATTATTATTATTATTATTATTATTATTAATCCTAATAAATATTATTAGTAGTATTAGTATTATTATTATTATACATAAAATACTACGACGAGGTCATGAGCGAGTAATTTCAAATAGGTTTTTCGAGCGAAATAGAAATAAGGAAAATATGGGTTTTAGCTATGGAGGTTATGGGTAATGTTCGGGGGTATGCTCGTGAGGTCAATCTAGTGTTTATCATCTCCGTTGCGTCTACGTATTTTCCTGCAATATTGAATCACAATATTGATACGTGAGCATTCAAATCTTATCTTTTATATATTATTAATGTATCCCTGACTAGTGCTCGAGTATATAGGATTATGCATGCTTGTACGTTTGATATTGTTGTTAGATAGGTTATGATGAATCCTGAATTAGATACATATGCTACTGAGATAAGGTATATGATATGCATGTCGTTCGAAAGCTGGCGAAAAATTAAGAACTTTTCATTTAGAATTCGTGTGATTTCGATGAACGAATTAAAAGATACGACCAACTGAATTTTTGTATTGTTATTAAAATGATTATTATTATTACTATCGTCGTTATTATCGTCGTAATTATTATTATTACAAAATAATACAACTTTTACACATTATTATTATTGTCAATATTATATTATTAAATAAATATGATACAAAGATATTTTTACCACGCGTAATATAATTACATTAATAGTACCTATCACTATAGTTTTACGATATTAATTGAACTTCATAAATTTTATAAAAGTATATTTTTATCATATATAAATTTTAATATATTTTTTATTATTTACTTTAATAAAAACCGATAAATATATTTAAAACGACTATATTTATGTTATATAATAAACAAGTATAGATTTTGAATATCATTTTGAGTCAAATTGACTTTTGTTGACTTTTGCATGATAATCTCGAGCATTAGGATTATGATACACTATGACCTGACCTAGCTTATTAGACATGTATTGACCAACATATGTTCTCTAGGTTGAGATCTACAATTATTTTGCATTCAGAGTTTCGGTCACATTTCAGTGAATGACCTTATGTACTGCTAAGGTGAGTTTATAGATCCCCTTTTTAATTGCTTTTGCAATTTATATTTGTGGGCTGAGAATACATGCACTTTATTTTAAATGCAATGGATACAAGTACATACTAAATTCTACAATGAGTTTGAACTGAAAATCCCTTAGCTTTGGTAACTAGTAACTGCCGTTTATAAGAACTAGTGGGCGCAAATAGTTGTATATGGATCCATAGGGCTTGAAATCCCCGTCCGTTCCAGGTATAGAGACCCTAGCCTGAACTATAAAGCGGATGTAACGACCCGACTTTTTCGACTTGCTTTTATGCCTTGTGTTTTTGCGAAACTGCGTATTTGTGCTTACTGTGCTACTTTATACTCTGGAATCTTAATATACATGGTTTACTTTCATTTATACATTAAAACGTGCCTTAGAGTACGTAGGATACTTAACTTGATCACCGGAAGCCTTTATGACCGTTAGTGTCACTTGACGTTTCGAATAAACCGCGAACTGCGCACACGTTTAACTTTTGTCGTAATCAGAATATTATGACTACGAAATCTTAATTATTATTTTATAATAATAATTACTTGGGTTTATGGATGCTTAATTACGCGTAGTAATTTACTTATGCTTACTAGTTAGTCTTGTTGGACTTTCTACCTTGTTGGGCCTTAGCCCACCCTACACTAGTTAGTGGACTATTTAATTAGCCTAATTATTATTAGCTAATGACCCATTAATATGTAAGGCAAATGCCAATTTATTAGAGGGAACATACTAGCATTTATGTCAAGTATTATCCTTAATGTTGCATGGGATCCCAACATAAGCACCAACTTTAGACAATCATTAACCAAAAAGCAAACTTTTGTCCCCCTTGTCCCCCCCCATTTCCAACGGCCACCTTCACCCCTCCCCTCCCTCATTCACCTATAAATACTAGCCTCATTCCATCCATTTTACACTTGCTTTCATTTGTAATTTACACACACACACTCTCTAATTCTCTATAGTTCTTTCTCTCTTTAAAAGTGTAAGTATTTTGAATTTTTCTTCTTCTTCTCCTTCTCATCATCACGAATTCATCATCATCATCATCATGGGTCTAGCTTTTTAGCTTTTGATCTTGATTACATCTTGTAGATTCAAACATGGATTTGAATCTTTCAAGAACATGGAAGATTCAAGCTTTCTAGCTTTGAATCTTCACCCACTTTGTAGATCTATATCTTTTAACTTTAAATCTTGTTATTTTGTTAAAGATTCAAACTTGTGTTTGTAATCTTCATGTAACTTAAAGATCCAAGCTTTATGCTTCAAGATCTTCAAGAACAACCAAGATGCAAGCTTTCTAGCATGGATCTTCATATCTTTTGATGGATCTAAGTTTTCTAACTTATGATCTCATTATTTTGTTATAAAGATCAAAACTTGTGTTTATGGTCTTCATGTGACTTAAAGATCAAAGCTTTATGCTTCAAGATCTTCAAGAACACTAAAGGTTCAAGCTTTCTAGCTTTGTGACCTTAAAACTTGTGTGAAAAGGATCCAAGTGAAAGGACCCGTTCATATACATTATAAACGATTCACAATAGTTGATTACATCGCGAGGTATTTGACCTCTATATGATACATTTTACAAACATTGCATTCGTTTTTAAAAGACAAAGTTTCTTTACAACGAAAGTTGACGGCATGCACACCATTTCATAATACATCCAACTATAATTGGCTTAATAATAATCTTGATGAACTCAATGACTCGAATGCAACGTCTTTCAAAATATGCCATGAATGACTCCAAGTAATATCCTTAAAATGAGCTAATGCACAGCGGAAGATTTCTTTAATACCTGAGAATAAACATGCTTTAAAGTGTCAACCAAAAGGTTGGTGAGTTCATAGGTTTATCATAACAATCATTTCAATATATTAATAGACCACAAGATTTCCGTTTATAAATATATGTACACTCGCAAGTGTATAAAAGTATTCTATAAGTTGTAGGCACCCGGTAACAAGCCTTAACGTTCATGTTTTACCCTCTGAAGTACACCAGATCAGGTGTGTTTAAAATAACCTCGAAGTACTAAAGCATCCCATAGTCAGGATGGGGTTTGTCAGGCCCAATAGATCTATCTTTAGGATTCGCGCCTACCGTACATAGACAAGTAGTTTAATGTTACCAAGCTAAGGGTATATTTCTGGTTTAAACCCACATAGAATTAGTTTTAGTACTTGTGCCTACTTCGTAAAACATTTATAAAACATCGCATGTATTCTCAGCCCAAAAATATATATTGCAAAAGCAATTAAAAAGGGAGCAAATGAAACTCACAATACTGTATTTTGTAGTAAAAATACATATAACGTCATTTAACAAGTGCAAGGTTGGCCTCGGATTCACGAACGTATCAATATTGAGATTCAATATTGCAGGAAAGTACGTAGACGCAACGGAGATGATAAACACTAGATTGACCTCACGAGCATAACCATGAACCATACCCATCACCTCCATAGCTATAACCCATAATTTCCTTAGTTTCGACTCATTCAAAAAAACTATTTTGAAATCCCTCGAACAGCACTCCGTCGTAATATTTTATGTATACTAATAATATCTTGTAATAATACAGACAAATATATATATATATATTAATCGATTGAGAGAGTTTAGAGAAATATATTTTCAAGTTTCTATGAAATAATGAAACCTATTGAATTCTATTTATAATAAATTTTTGAATTATTAAAGTATGAATTATTAAAGTGAATTATTAAAGTATGAATTATTAAAGTGAATTATTAAAGTATGAATTATTAAAGTGATTTATTAAAGTATGAATTATTAAAGTATGAATTATTAAAGTGAATTATTAAAGTATGAATTATTAAAGTGAATTATTAAAGTATGAATTATTAAAGTGAATTATTAAAGTTAAAGTAAAGTAAAAGTAAAGTAAAGGTAAAGTTAAAGTATAGTAAAAGTATAAAAACTATGTATGTATAACACGCGTATAAATATATATAATACTAATTTAAATCGTTATATATATATTTAATGAAATAAAATATAAATATCGTTATATTTATTATACTGGTTAAGTAATGAGTTGTCAAAAGTGATTCTAGATATTTATAAAAGTTATATACGTTTTAATAATAAAGTTCTATTTAAACTGAAAACATCTTTGTACGTTTGAAAATAGATTAATAGAATATTATGGAAACCAATTCTCCACTAACTTTTGTCTAACTTTCGTAAATGACATTTTTTGTTTTTATTTATAAATAGCTTTACAAATTATTCTGAATATCGTTAAGAGGAATAGATTTTCTCAAATCATAGTGGACCTCTCAACAGAGACTTGTAATCATAATTCAATGTTTCTGATAATTCAATCATTTAATATATTTTTTAATTTCGTCGAAAATCATATTGAAATAAATACGTTCGTGTAAAGTATTATACGTTTAATACTTTATTAATATTCTCAAGTTATAATATATATATACATATACATATCTATTTATATATAACGGTTCGTGAATCGTCAGAATTTGGTCGAGGTTATAATGAATGTATGAACACAGTTTAAAATTCTTGAGATTTAACTTAACAAACTTTGCTTATCGTGTCATAATAATATAAAGATTAAAGTTTAAATTTGGTCGGAAATTTTCGGGTCGTCATAGTACCTACCTGTTAAAGAAATTTCGTCCCCGAAATTTGATAGAGGTCGTCATGACTAACAATGAGAATGTTATTATAACGATTATAGAGTTTTATCACGTTCAAGAAGAATGGATAAAATAATTCGATTACTCGAAGCGTGTGAGTGAAGTTATCGTAAATGAATGAAATAAGATAATAGTGATTCGTCGTATCTTTTGACGTCATCACAATTGATCTCCGAAAAGAAAATCTTTGTAATCTATATTGGATTTGATTATTCGACGATTAAGGAAATTATGATCCTCTTCGAATTAATGCGATAATCCATTTTGATTTCTCTGTCGGATATTTCACTATAAATCCACCTCATTTGTTTTCTTACAACTCACACCTTCTCAACTCATATTTTAAAGTATTTGTCAATATGCTTCATCCAGTGCTGATTCTTGATATACTCCTCACTTTCATATCTGTCACTCTTCTTTTTCATCTGCCTCCAGAAGAATCTATTTACTTCTACTATACTCTTGGTTTTATAGTGTTTTTAGTTCTCCCGTGTCTTTATATTGCTATATGCATTGATATATACGGTTTGTGATTTCTGGGTTGTTGTTGGGTTTTATATCTTCCCTTATATTTCAAAGTCCTTGCTTCTTCTATAATCATTGTCATCCACAGTTAATGCTCTCTTCTATTTGCTATGATTTATACTCCCATTTCTAGTTCAGAGCTTTGTCCTTTCGTTTCTTCTTCTTGCGATTAAGCACCGCTTGTAATGGTCCAGAATTCGCAGATATAAATTTCGGAATGAACATTGTTAATGTTCTAGGAAGGAAATTGTAATGACACGATCTTGACTTGTCAAATTACCAGAATACCTCAGAAAAGGCCGAATCATCAAGAAATATATTCTTGATATTTAGAGATCAAAGAGAATACAAGAGTCGTGTAACATAGCACATGATGACGTTATGATCTGTGAATCATCATGTTCCATTTAGAAACTCAGCATGAATTACTGTAATATAATCACGTTGATCAAGTGTCATTATATTATACTAACTCATGCTTCAGCTCCCAACACTTCTTCAAGAATATTCATATTTTAAACTCAAATGTTTCAGAATTTAGAAACTAAAATAGTTTCTTTTATGATATAATACAGATAGCGCGAAGAGGTAAATGATCTCAGATAAGAATAATTATAAAAATATCTTCAGAAGTATGGATGATATTTATAATGAAAGATACGATGATATCTTATAATGTCTAATATCAGAGGATGATGAAGGATATTGTCCGCAGGGGTTTAGAGTCAGGAGCAAGGTATTCGTTAATGACTTCAGCAAGTACTGAATCATTTGGATTCTTTGAAGGCAGGTTCAGCCATTGTGATTTGTCCACAGCCTCCTTCATACTTTGCTCAATCCGTTTTCCAGTTCCAAATCTTCTCTTTTTCTGAGCTTTGCCAATATACTATCCTTTATCATCCAACTTTTTACTGTTATGGTCGTTTACAGTTTTTGCTGCTTTATCAGCATTTTTCAAAATTTCGAGAACTGGTTCGCAGTTTAGGGTGTTTTTCAGAAATTTCTCATTCAAAGAATGTAAGTCTTAGAGGTAGACATTGTGTGTATATGTAATTGTTGATGTAGACATGCTGCGAGGTTTCAAAATACTGATTGCTGATTCTCAATAATTGGTATGGCAATTCTTGTTATAAGGTACGAATGAGTATATGATAGGGTTTCGATAATTGTAATGATTTTTTTTCTTTTTGGAAAGTCAAAGATCAGTGAAGTTGTTGGTAAGTTTATTGCTAATGTGGTGAATATAAACGATTCCCCGGTAACGTTGGCAAAAGGGCAATGTATCTATCGAGATTATAATAAGACTGTTTTGATTGAGAAGTCGAAGTTGACTTGCTGGAGCTGTGACAAAACTGTCTATTTTGAAACGGAATTGAAAAGTTATTTTAGCTAGTAAATGCCAAAGGGTCTAACACGGATACGTGTCGAACTATGACTTGGGTTTTGAGAGTTTTTCAGGTGTATAACTGTGGGTAACATGTGGTTGGATCATCATCTCGATTGTTCCTTAGTTGAAGTGTCTTCAGGAATTTCGAAGGGTTTGAGCACATATTGTAATCGTTAATACATATGATGTTCTAACACATTTTTGAAGTCAAAGTATAGCTTTGAAAGATATAGGAATCTAAGAGTGATGATACTGGTTATATTTCGAATTGAATTATGCGATTTCAAAATCAGAATATGTAATTGAATTTGAATGAGTATGATTGTTTTGATTTATATGAAAGAATGAATATTGTTGTGAAAGTAGGGAGTATAGTTGATGATTGCTGAATCAGTTTCGAAAAATGTAATATGTTAATTGTGAATTTATATATCTCTCGGGTATTACCTACCCGTTAAAAAAACTTTCACAATTAATATTTTGTACAAAAGAAGTTTATTACAGTCTTTATGAAAATATATGTGTATATTTTCTTTAGATGTAATATAGATTTAATGAGTTAATATTAAATTAAACTCATTTGTTTTATGGTTGGAACTAGAATTGAGTAATCTCTAAAACTTTATAAATTGCATAAGTATTTCTTCAGTAATATTGAAATTATGAATCATTACTTTGTTATTTGTTAGTTTTCGTGAAATTCTTGTGAACTTCGCAAGGTACGAATGATGTTATTTGAAAAGTTTCGAGTACATCGATGATGAAAGTGTAAAATCAAACATATATTCGAATAATACACTTGATTTATTATGAATTGGATTTTTATTGAATTGAGACAGAGATTGTAATTAATGATGGTTAAGTTGCGGACGAAGGACGTACATCATTGCATATTTGTAATATGAATTAACTGAGTAGTTAAGATTCACACATATTAGCTTAGTACGGGAAGATTTATTATGGTTTAAAAATTTATACATATAAAATATACATATAAATCTTTCGATTGGAAATGAGTTAATACTTCATAACTCGTTGATTCGTAATGATGTCCACAATGATTCTTGAACTGACAGAGTTTGTGATGTTACAGGTGCTGTTGATTCTGACGATACTGACGGCACTGACTGTGTTAATGATGCTACGGTCCTGTTGATGCTGTTGGCAAAACAATTCTAACTTGTAAATCGTACACCATTTTCGATCAAAGTTTCTACTCTACCATCTCCGTTCACTCATCTGATTTACGGTCAGAATTAAATAATCTCTAAGATTTTGGAGATTACATAACTGCTGCAGAGATATCTCTTCAATGAAGTTTATGAATTAATACTTCATCGTTTGTTGTTGTTGATATTCCTGGATATTTACAGGGCGTATGACGTTGATGTTTGAGATACAGATTGTGATGTTGCGGTGTGGGATGTGGATGTTGTTGGTGGTGGTGATGATGGTACTATTGGTGTTGCTGATGGTGGTACTGTTTATGCTGCTGGTGCTGCTGCTGGTGTTTGTAACCTTTGCACCATATTCTCCAAAGCCACTACCCGAGCGCGAAGCTCGTTGACTTCTTCTATTACACTGGGGTGATTGTCAGTTCGGACGAGCGGATAAATAAAATCTAGAATTTGGTGTAGTATGTAATCGTGACGAGATACTCTAGAAATAAGAGAGAAAATGGTGTTTCGGATAGGTTCGCCGGTAAGTGCTTCAGGTTCTTCGCCAAGAGGGCAATGTGGTGGATGGAAGGGATCACCTTCTTCTTGTCTCCAATGATTAAGGAGGCTACGAACCCATCCCCAATTCATCCAGAATAGATGATGACTAATTGGTTGATCCATTCCGGTCACACTGCTTTCGAAACTTGAGTGGGATTCCATTTCGGAATCCGAGGGACTTGAACTAATGATGAATTCCATTTCGTACGATTGAATAAAGAATTTTTCGATATGAAATGATTTTCCGGCTATCGGGTGGTATTCTAATTATATAGAGCAAAAGGTTTCGTAGATTACGGAGGAATTTACAGAATATGTCAGGCAAAGTTTACAGTAACAGATACGCTAAGATATGAATTAGCAGATACGCTAAGATATGAATTTTGTCTATACACTATTCATGCAATCAATGCAATAAGATGTGTCTAGACTAAGAATGATAAGCAGGTAATTTCCAACAAGAATGATGAGCAAAACTTTTGAAATGCAGACACGGTCGAAGTCCAGACTCATTAATGCATCCTAACGACTATCAGTTAGACACACTAATGCAGACCTGGTTCGCTAAGACCACCACTCTGATACCAACTGAAAGGACCCGTTCATATACATTATAAACGATTCACAATAGTTGATTACATCGCGAGGTATTTGACCTCTATATGATACATTTTACAAACATTGCATTCGTTTTTAAAAGACAAAGTTTCTTTACAACGAAAGTTGACGGCATGCACACCATTTCATAATACATCCAAGTATAATTGGCTTAATAATAATCTTGATGAACTCAATGACTCGAATGCAACGTCTTTCAAAATATGCCATGAATGACTCCAAGTAATATCCTTAAAATGAGCTAATGCACAGCGGAAGATTTCTTTAATACCTGAGAATAAACATGCTTTAAAGTGTCAACCAAAAGGTTGGTGAGTTCATAGGTTTATCATAACAATCATTTCAATATATTAATAGACCACAAGATTTCCGTTTATAAATATATGTACACTCGCAAGTGTATAAAAGTATTCTATAAGTTGTAGGCACCCGGTAACAAGCCTTAACGTTCATGTTTTACCCTCTAAAGTACACCAGATCAGGTGTGTTTAAAATAACCTCGAAGTACTAAAGCATCCCATAGTCAGGATGGGGTTTGTCAGGCCCAATAGATCTATCTTTAGGATTCGCGCCTACCGTACATAGACAAGTAGTTTAATGTTACCAAGCTAAGGGTATATTTTTGGTTTAAACCCACATAGAATTAGTTTTAGTACTTGTGCCTACTTCGTAAAACATTTATAAAACATCGCATGTATTCTCAGCCCAAAAATATATATTGCAAAAGCAATTAAAAAGGGAGCAAATGAAACTCACAATACTGTATTTTGTAGTAAAAATACATATAACGTCATTTAACAAGTGCAAGGTTGGCCTCGGATTCACGAACGTATCAATATTGAGATTCAATATTGCAGGAAAGTACGTAGATGCAACAGAGATGATAAACACTAGATTGACCTCACGAGCATAACCATGAACCATACCCATCACCTCCATAGCTATAACCCATAATTTCCTTAGTTTCGACTCATTCAAAAAAACTATTTTGAAATCACTCGGACAGCACTCCGTCGTAATATTTTATGTATACTAATAATATCTTGAAATAATACAGAGCAAATATATATATATATAAATCGATTGAGAGAGTTTAGAGAAATATATTTTCAAGTTTCTATGAAATAATGAAACCTATTGAATTCTATTTATAATAGATTTTTGAATTATTAAAGTATGAATTATTAAAGTGAATTATTAAAGTATGAATTATTAAAGTATGAATTATTAAAGTGAATTATTAAAGTATGAATTATTAAAGTGATTTATTAAAGTATGAATTATTAAAGTATGAATTATTAAAGTGAATTATTAAAGTATGAATTATTAAAGTGAATTATTAAAGTATGAATTATTAAAGTGAATTATTAAAGTTAAAGTAAAGTAAAAGTAAAGTAAAGGTAAAGTTAAAGTATAGTAAAAGTATAAAAACTATGTATGTATAAAACGCGTATAAATATATATAATACTAATTTAAATCGTTATATATATTTAATGAAATAAAATATAAATATTGTTATATTTATTATACTGGTTAAGTAATGAGTTGTCAAAAGTGATTCTAGATATTTATAAAAGTTATATACGTTTTAATAATAAAGTTCTTTTTAAACTGAAAACATCTTTGTACGTTTGAAAATAGATTAATAGAATATTATGGAAACCAATTCTCCACTAACTTTTGTCTAACTTTCGTAAATGACATTTTTTGTTTTTATTTATAAATAGCTTTACAAATTATTCTGAATATCGTTAAGAGGAATAGATTTTCTCAAATCATAGTGGACCTCTCAACAGAGACTTGTAATTATAATTCAATGTTTCTGATAATTCAATCATTTAATATATTTTTTAATTTCGTCAAAAATCATATTGAAACAAATACATTCGTGTAAAGTATTATACGTTTAATACTTTATTAATATTCTCAAGTTATAATATATATATACATATACATATCTATTTATATATAACGGTTCGTGAATCGTCAGAATTTGGTCGAGGTTATAATGAATGTATGAACACAGTTTAAAATTCTTGAAATTTAACTTAACAAACTTTGCTTATCGTGTCATAATAATATAAAGATTAAAGTTTAAATTTGGTCGGAAATTTTCGGGTCGTCACACCAAGCTCTCTAGCTTAGGGTTCCATCACTTCATTTGACTTAGATTATGTTCATACTTGCTTGATTGAAGTAAAGTTTGTAGCTTTATGATGTGGTAGCGGAGTGGTATAAAATAGTTATTAATTTTAGCAGAAAATACTATTAAATACGATACAATTTTACACAAGATATTTATTTATTTATAGAATGGATATACTTAAACCTTGCTACAACACTTATAGGCAGTGTACCTAATCGTACAGTAGTGTAGTTTTTAGTAAGTCCGGTTCGTTCCACAGGGAATCTTTTTAAACAAAGCTTAACGCTATATTAGTTTACTTTTATAAAAATACAAATATATATATATATATATATAAGTAATATTATTATTATAAAGAGGGGTTTTTACCGTTTAATGACCGGTTTGTCGATTTTAAAACTTTAGTCGCAGTTAAAACCAAATGTAAAATATTAAAAATAAATACAAGACTTAAATTAAAGCATAAAGTAAATAACGATAATGAAATTGCGAATAATAAAAGTGCGATAAAATAAACTTGCGATAATTAAAAAGTACGATAATTAAAAGTGCAATTAAATACAATAACAATAAAAATGCGATAATTAGAAGTGCAATTAAATATAAAATAAAGGAAATTAAATATGAAATAAAAGAATTATGCTTATTTAAACTTCCGTAATCATGATGTTTGACGTGTTGATTTTAATTTTATGCCCATGGGTTAATTGTCCTTTGTCCTGAATTATTTAATATGTCCGTTTGGTTTTTGTCCATAACAGTCCATCAGTCATAAATATAAAGTGCGAGTGTCCTCATCAAATTATTCTTATACCCGAAGTTAAATATTCCAACTAATTGGGGACTTAAACTGTAACAAGATTTTAATACTTTGTTTAATAATTACACCAGGATGTCGACTGAGTGTAACCCAAGGTTTTAATATTTTGTTATCAATTATACCAAGTGTCCTTGTACATAATTTCACCCCTGTTTTAATTATTCTAGTGGCTATTAATCCATTCCCGTGTCTGGTTAAATGAACGATTATTCGTACATATAAATACCCCGCCCATCGTGTCCGATCGAGTGTATATGGTAATTTATAGGGACGCCCAATTGTAAATCTTTATATTAACATTAACAAACTATCATTTAGTTAAACAAATATAAAGCCCATTAATAGCTCATAGTCTAATTTCCACAAGTGTCGTTCTTTTGTCCAAACCCCAATTATGGTACAAAGCCTAATTACCCAATTTTAGTAATTAGCCCAACATCATGATTACTTCGTTTTAAATAAGCATAATAATAACTTAGCTACGAGACATTAATGTAAAAAGGTTGAACATAACTTACAATGATTAAAAATAGCGTAGCGTTACATGGACAGAATTTCGACTTACACACTCAAACGATCTCTATCATAAATCTTATTATTATCATAATTTAAAATTAAAATTAAGATTATTGTTATATCTGATTACATTAACATTATGATAGAGAATTATAAAATATAGATATTGATATTTGATATTAAGGGGAAAGATATATAAATAGAAAGATAGATTTAGGATAGAAAAAGGTGTGTTCTATATCGATCGAATACACTGCCTTTTATAGACGAATTATGAAATTGAATTTTCATTTACGACCCCTGAACTATGCTCAATTAACAACTTTTTATTATTTAATATTATTCTTATTATGAATTATTTAAATATTATATTTTATTCTTGTGCATAGTTGACTCGTAATTTTTACACCGTTGCGTCGAGCGTTGAGAGTTGACTCATGTCCTGGTTCCGGATTTTCGAACGTCCTTTCGTACAATTTTATATCGTGTACTTTGCGTTTTGTAACTTGTACTCTTGTCATTTTTAGACGTTCTTCATCAATAATTTGAACCTTTTTGATTGTATCTTGTACTTTTGAGCTTTTTGGACCTTTGTGTCTTCAATTCGTCGTTTTCACCTTTTGTCTTCGCACTTATTTAATATAAACGAATATTACTTGAAAATGGAACAATTGCAACTAAAATCTTGTCTTTCTTGGGGGATAATGCTATGAAATATATGTTCCTTTTAGCCTTATCAATATTCCCACACTTAAGCGTTGCTTGTCCTCAAGCAATATAGTCTTGAAAAACACTTGAATCACTTCTTTATTCTTCACACTTTGTACATCAGTGACTTCAATACGGCGGTATAAACAATGGTAGTAACGATGTGGTTAAAGGTGGGTGTGTCTTTTATAGTTGCCTCGGGTTTAGGTCAACGACACTGGCAATCAAATAGCCGATTTACTTTCAGTTTCCAAAGCAAAGTGCACATTTGAAAGGCGGTTTACAGTTCCACATGACTATAAAAATTTAGATCCTTTAAGGAAATTGGATCTTTATGAAAACATTTGATCTTTTGAAAATTCAAGCTAGATTTTACCCTAGACAAGTTTTCTGATTTGATCCATCATTGGTGTTGCAAAATATATTTGTGGATCAATATTTTGGCTAAAACTTTTAGGCTCGTGTAATCCACTGCTATCCCGGTATCGAATAGCACACATCCAGTTTACTTGTTCCGTATATTACCTTTCGGTAAACTACCGTCCGGTTGTAAAGGAAAGCGATGAACAAGAAACTGTTAAGGCAATGTCTAATGACATGCATTTGTTCATGGTCTAATTACGTGTCGGATGCTAGTACTATCCTTGGTAGGAGCAATAGTAAAGATCATCCTATGATTTTTCGGTCTGGCACAAGGTCCTGTCTCCGACCATGCTATGCAACCACCGTTCTTACGGTTGACACCCGATTTGGTTCAGGTGACCTAATGAATTCCAGGTGAATTCCTAGGATTTTACGTTCAATGGTAATGAACGCATTGAAAATGGGTTTTCAGAAAACAAATCGGTTTGTATTTTTTATCAAAATATTTTCTCGTTCAAGCTCGAGTTTAGATATCATCGAATTCCATGAGTTTGAATTCTCAATCTTTAAGGTCAATCTCTAGGATTGAGTAATATCAGTCTTAAAAGCTGATTTTTACTCTCTAAGGAGATTATCCTTTCTGGGGGTCTGATTCATTAGTCTTATCAAGCTAATTTGCACGGCGTCCTCCCCATTTTACAAGACAGATCCTCTCATGGTTAGGATAAGTCTGACCACTTGGCGACCCTGTTTAATGCTGAGGTCCGTGGATTTCCTGCTGATTTTAGTGATGACTTTTCTAGATTTTTCGTCAACCTACAGCTGGTCTGGACGACAACTTCTTGACCTAAATCAAGAAGCGCGTGTCTTTTTCGGAAGACTTTACTTCCTTTTAATGATGAAATTGATTCATCGTGTAGATCCATCTTTTTATCTTTATTATAATATTGTGGGTAAAACGGTCAATTTAGTCCAAAACAAAAGTATCTTAAATTATTTGTTACAGAAATATGTTACATATGTTTAAAATAACTTGGTAAATTTTCCCACACTTGACTTTTATTTTCTTTTATTTGCCTTTTTGTTCTCCTCTATTCCGTTCTTAAATGAATTTTAACATTTTGGTTTGTTTCTCAATTTATGTCCTTTCCGAGGTTACAATAATTTCGGTGTTAAAACCTAGTTTTATCGTTCATAAATATGTATAAACATGATTTTGAGTTCATTTAATTGAAAATTTTGAAAATTTTTACTAGAATTGGGTAGTCAGTATATAAGACTAGGGCTGTTCTTTATTATCAGAGAACACTAGATTCTAATACAACTACTGCTTTACTAGTATTTTTAATGGTAACCCAGTGTTTAAGATAAAAATTTTAAAATCCGAAAGAATTTAACCCCTTCCCACACTTAAGATCTTGCAATGCCCTCATTTGCAAGAAATCAGTAACAATTTAAATTATTGAGGGTGATTTGCGTAGAAAAATGATTAAATTTTACCAAAGTTTCCTAACATATTGGATTTTTTTTTTAGAAATCGTTAACTTATAAAAAAAATATTAATTAATTTTAAAAATTTGTTTCTCTTGTTATTTAGGACGAGGTCGTTTCGGATCGATGTCCTAGTCCGTCATTCGACAAAATTTTAAAATTTGTCTTATTGTAGCGATTGTTTTAAAAGCTAAGATTTTAGGGTTTTTTTTTTTTATATAATGTTTTTGGCATACTTTAATTCAATAAGATTAAAAATAATGATAATAATAACTCTCGTCCCTCCCTAGGGTAAAGCAATTTCGGTTCAATGACCTAGTCTTCAACTTACGACGAATTTTAAAAATCATATTTTTAACTTAATGAGATAAAGTAAATTTTTGTTTTTAAATTCACACAACTTAAATATAAAATTCAAAATTAATATTAAAAATTCACACCAAACTTAAAAATTTGAAATGCATAAAATTAAAAATTCATATTTTAAAAATTAAAAATTCACACCAAACTTAATTTTAAAAATTCATATTATAAATTCACACCAAACTTATATTAATTTTTCAAATATTTACAATTTTAAAAATATTGTTTTTACAAAGTTTACAATATTAATTTAAGATTAAAATATTAATTTTAAAAACATGGTAAAAATAAAATTAAAAATCTTTTTGGCTTTTTATCCCACTTTAATCAATCAAATATTATCAAAAATATGTGCCCCTCTTTTCGGTAAAGTAATTTCGGTTCCAAGACCTAATTTAACTCATGACGAATTTTTGAAATATTTTGGGTTGATTGATTAAAGATATTTATACCTTAAGAATAAACGTTAAATTTCGCAGTGATGTAATAAATTTTTGAATGATATCAATAATTTCGGTCGCCAAACCTAATTTTATTTAATACCAATTTAATACTTTTTAGCGAACAAATTAGCGTTTATTATCAAAAGGTTAAAAAATAAAAAAATAAAAATAAAAACTGTACAAACATACCTGTGAAATAGATTTCTTAGTTATATGATCTATCCCATTCATAAGATAGTCGGTTTAATTGGTTTTCCATAGCTACATAGGCGTAACCTCGAGCATTCAGTGTCTTTTCTTCTAAACATATGAACGGTCCGTCTCTGCATAAAGTAACAAATTCGGTATTTGAATAGGTTTGATTATTTGAACATTTACCTCCATGTGACCATTTTCCGCATTTGTGACATCTTTCTAGGTGTCGTGCTCTTCTTTTCGCTGCGGATTTTGATTTTCCTTTACCAAATTGTAACTTATTATCTTCGCATCTGGATTCTTTTCTAACTCCGTCCATTCTTTCTCTGATTACTGATACTAATTCACTCGGTAGCATGTCATTATTACGTTTAGTGATCAAAGCGTGTAGCATTAGACCATGGTTTAGTTCACAGGCAGTCTTCATTTTGTAAAAATATAAAAAAAATAAAAATTCAGAATGGGGGGAGAAGACTAGTTCTTTAGGGTCTGCTAGGGAAAGACCATTCGGGTTCCATTTTCGAGAACTACACGAAAACAGACAATCTAACTCTAACAGAAATACATATTATCCTTTAAAGACTTGATTCTCCCCACACTTAGTTAGCTGTGGTGTCAAAATTGTGATTAACTTCGTTGTCGACTTCCATCGGACCATGTATGTAATGTTTAACTCTGTGACCATTAACTTTAAATTCAATCCCATTTGAATTTATTAATTCTATCGTTCCGTATGGGAAAACTCTTTTGACTATGAATGGTCCAGACCATCTTGATTTCAATTTTCCAGGAAATAGCTTGAATCGTGAATTGAAAAGAAGAACTCTGTCTCCTTCTTTAAATTCTTTTGAACTTCTGATTCTTTTATCATGCCATTTCTTCGTTCTTTCTTTATAGATTAACGAATTTTCGTATGCTTCATGTCTTAATTCTTCTAATTCGTTTAGTTGACTTAATCGTAGACGTCCAGCTTCATGTAAATCAAGATTACATGATTTCAAAGCCCAAAATGCTTTGTGTTCAATTTCTACTGGAAGATGACATGCTTTTCCATAAACAAGTCTAAAAGGTGTGGTTCCAATTGGAGTTTTGTAGGCTGTTCTAAAAGCCCAGAGTGCATCCTCCAATTTCATGGACCATTCCTTCGGATTTGATCCTACGGTTTTCTCTAGAATTCTTTTTAATGCTCGGTTAGTATTTTCAACTTGTCCACTTGTTTGTGGATGATAAGCGGTTGAGATTTTATGAGTTACTCCATAACGTTTGAGAACTTTCTCAAGTTGATTATTACAAAAATGAGTTCCCCGATCACTTATTAAAGCTTTCGGTGCTCCAAACCTTGCAAAAAGACGTTTTAAGAAGTTGACTACAACTCGTGCATCGTTAGTTGGGAGAGGTTGTGCTTCCGCCCATTTAGATACATAATCAATGGCAACGAGAATGTATCGATTATTATGAGATTTTGGAAATGGACCCATAAAGTCAATACCCCAAATGTCAAATACTTCACATACTTGAATGACATTTTGTGGCATTTCATCACGTTGACTTATTTTTCCGGCCCTTTGACATGCATCACAGGATTTGCAAAGAAGATGTGCGTCTTTGAAAATTGTAGGCCAATAGAATCCAGCATCGTAGACTTTCCTTGCTGTGAGTTGAGGCCCATAATGCCCTCCTGTTGGTCCTGTGTGACAATGGTTTAAGATTTGATTGGCTTCTTCTCCGAATACGCATCGGCGTATTATTCCATCGGGACATCTTTTAAACAAATGTGGATCTTCCCAAAAATAGTGTTTTATATCACTGAAGAAATTCTTTCGTTTTTGGTACGATAATCCTTTTTCAAGGAATCCACATACTAAATAGTTTGCATAGTCTGCAAACCATGGTATTTCTTTATAATCTATCTTCAATAGATATTCATCAGGAAAGTTGTCTTGTATGGCCGATTCATTTAGAACTTCTAATTCGGGATTTTCAAGACGAGAAAGATGATCAGCGGCGAGATTTTCTGCTCCTCTTTTATCTCGGATTTCAATATCAAACTCTTGTAAGAGTAAGATCCAACGGATTAATCTTGGTTTAGCATCTTGTTTTGAAAATAGGTATCTAAGAGCAGAATGGTCGGTATAGACCACCGTTTTTGCTAGAACGAGATATGATCGAAATTTGTCAAAAGCAAAGACAATAGCAAGGAGTTCTTTTTCAGTAGTTGTATAGTTCGTTTGTGCTCCTTGTAACGTCTTACTAGCATAATACATAGGTTGAAATCGTTTTTCAATCCTTTGTCCTAAAACGGCTCCCATTGCAAAATCACTTGCATCGCACATTAGTTCAAATGGTAGATTCCAATTTGGTGTGATCATGATCGGCGCATTAGTGAGTTTTTCTTTAAGAATATTAAAATATTTGATACACTCATCTGAAAATATGAATGGAGCATCCTTTTCTAGGAGTTTATTCATAGGAGTGGCAATTTTAGAAAAAATTTTTATGAAACGTCGGTAAAAACCGGCATGCCCTAGAAAACTCCTAATTCCTCTAACATTGGTGGGATGTGGAAGTTTAGCAATTACATCTACTTTAGCTCTATCCACTTCAATTCCTTCTTTTGAAATTTTATGTCCAAGAACGATGCCTTCTTTAACCATGAAATGGCATTTCTCCCAATTAAGTACTAGATTTGATTGTTCGCATCTAAGAAGCATTCGTTCAAGATTAGCTAGACATGATTCAAATGTATCACCGAAGACTGGAAAGTCATCCATGAAAACTTCCATGCATTCTTCTATCATGTCGTGAAAAATCGCCATCATACACCTTTGAAAGGTTGCAGGGGCGTTGCAAAGTCCAAATGGCATGCGTTTGTAAGCAAAAGTACCATAAGGGCATGTGAATGTGGTTTTCTCTTGATCTTCGGGTGCTATTGGAATTTGAAAATATCCGGAAAATCCATCTAGAAAACAATAGTAACTATTTTCGGCTAATCTTTCCAACATTTGATCTATGAAAGGTAAGGGAAAGTGATCTTTTCTGGTGGCGTCATTTAATTTTCTATAATCAATACATACACGCCATCCTGTTACAGTCCTAGTAGGAATAAGCTCATTTTTCTCATTTGTAATGACAGTCATGCCACCCTTCTTAGGTACGCATTGAACTGGACTTACCCATGGACTATCAGAGATTGGATAAATTAAACCTGCATCTAGCAGTTTAATAATCTCTTTCTTAACTACATCTTGCATATTAGGATTTAGTCTTCGTTGGCGTTGCACATACGTTTTATGACCTTCTTCCATAAGGATTTTATGTGTGCAATACGAAGGACTTATTCCTTTAATATCATGAATCTTCCATGCAATAGCTGGTTTATGAGCTTTCAACACAGAAATGAGTTGTGATTTCTCATTTTCAGTAAGAGAAGACGATATTATTACAGGTAATTCAGATTCACCATGTAAATAAGCGTATTCCAAATGGTTTGGAAGTGGCTTTAACTCTAATTTCGGAGGTTCTTCTATCGATGATTTGTATCGATATCTGTCTTCTTCTTTTAGCATTTGGATTTCTTCTGTTGTTGGTTCATATCCATTAGCTATTAGTGTATCTAACATTTCAGCTTCATCAATTTGTTCTGTTCCTTCTCCTAAAGAACATTCTCCTGTTCCTTGTAATTCTGGAAATTCTTCTAATAATTCTGCATGTGCATCTATAGTTTGAATATAATAACATGTATCATCTGCAGATTGCGGTTGTTGCATTGCTCTATCAACTGAAAAGGTAACACTCTCGTCCTCTATACTTAGGGTCAGTTTCTTACCGAACACGTCTATCATTGCTTTAGCCGTGTTTAAGAATGGTCTTCCTAATATGAGAGGAACTTGAGAATCTTCTTCCATGTCCAAAACAACAAAATCTACTGGAAATACTAAAGTACCAACTTTAACTAGCATGTTCTCCATTATCCCTCTAGGATATTTTATTGATCGATCGGCTAGTTGTATGCTTATTCTTGTTGGTTTCAATTCTCCAAGGTCTAGTTTAGCGTATAGTGAATACGGCATTAAATTTATACTAGCACCTAAATCTGCTAATGCTTCTATTGAACTAAGACTACCCAGAAAACATGGAATTGTGAAACTTCCTGGATCAGATAGTTTTACTGGTATCTTATTCAATAGTACTGCTGAACAATTAGCATTCATAGTAACAGCCGAGAGTTCTTCCATTTTCTTTCTATTCGCGATCAGATCTTTCAAGAATTTAGCATATCTAGGCATTCCTGAAATCACATCAATGAAAGGAAGATTTACATTTATCTGTTTAAACATATCCAAGAATTTGGATTGTTCGGCTTCAAGTTTCTCTTTCTTCATTTTACTCGGGTAAGGAAGTGGTGGTTGGTATGGTTTAACATAAGGTTTATCCTTAACTTTGTTATCTTCATTAACCTTCTCAACTACCGGTTCTTTTTCCTTATCTTGATCAGGTTGTGGTTCTTGTGGAGTAGGAATAGCTTCATCAGAAGTTACTGGTATTTCAGGTGGTTTAAGTGTTGTACCACTTCTTGTGGTAATGGCTTTAGCTGTTTCATTTCGGGGATTAGCATTTGTATTACTAGGTAGACTTCCTGGTTTTCTTTCACCTATTAATCTTGCTAGGTTACTTACTTCTTGTTCCAGATTTTGAATAGAAGCTTGTTGATTTCTAAATGCTTGAGCATTTTGTTCATTGGTTTGTTTTTGAGATGTGAAAAACTGCGTTTGAGTTTCAACTAGCTTTGTCATCATATCTTCTAAATTTGGCTTTTTATCATCGGTTTGTTGTGGTGGTTTGTTTTGAAAATTAGGTCTTTGCTGATTGTAAGTATTGTTGGATACTTGTTGATTGCTAGGACCTTGTTGGTTGTTGTATGGAATATTTCGGTTATAGTTCTGATTTTGATTGTAAATAGGTCTTGGAGGTTGATAATTATTCTAATAATTATTTCCAGGCCTTTGGTTTATGTATGAAATATTCTCTCTTTGTTCCATTGTTAATTCAATACTGAGACAATCTTTTGTCAAATGTGGTCCTCCACACTGCTCACAACTAATTCGTATTGAGTGAATATCTTTAGTCATCTTTTCCATTCGTCTCTCCACAGCATCTATCTTTGCGGAAATGGAATCTAAGTCATGGCTAGAATCGGCTCTAGCTGCTTTAGATGATCTAACGATATCTTTTTCTTGGTGCCACTCATGTGAGTGGGAAGCAGTGTTATCAATAATTTTGTAAGCATCAGTTTCGGTTTTCTACATAATAGAACCACCAGCTGCTATATCTATGTCTTTCCTTGTAGTGATGTCGCATCCTTGGTAGAATATTTGTACTATTTGACAGGTGTCTAAACCATGTTGCGGACATCCTCTTAACAACTTTCCATATCTTGTCCACGCCTCATATAGAGTTTCATTTGGCTTCTGTGTGAACGTAACAATTTCTGCTTGAAGTCTTACGGCTTTAGATGCAGGAAAGAATTGTTTAAGAAAATTTTCAACTAAAACGTCCCATGTATCAATCGCCCCTTCAGGTAACGATTCCAACCAATCTTTGGCTTCTCCCTTTAAAGTCCAGGGAAATAACATGAGATATATCTGTTCATCCTCAACTTCTCGGATTTTAAATAGTGTGCAGATCCTATTAAAGGTACGAAGATGTTCATTTGGATCTTCCTTCGGCGCACCACTAAATTGGCATTGATTAGTCACCATATGTAGAATTTGTCCTTTGATTTCATAATCTGGCGCATTAATGTCAGGATGAGTAATTGCGTGACCTTGGCCAGTGCGTTTAGCTCTCATTCGGTCTTCCATACTTAAAGGTTCCAGATTTTCCATAATTGAATTTGTTGAATCTGAATCACTAGAGGATTCTGATTTAATGGTTCGTTCCACAACAATCTCTGTTTGAATGATTGGTGGTTCCGGAGGAAAATTTAATGGTTCAGGATCTACGAATTGTCCCTGAATATTCTCCGGATTCTCAATTGTGAGGTCGGTTTCAAAAAATGGATTATCGGAAATTTGAATTGGAGTACTTGGTCGACTGGATGACGATTCTAAAGAAAAATCAACGGCGACAATATTTGCTAGATGTCTTGATCGAGTTACAGGTGGTGAACGTACAAAAGGTGGTGAACGTCTTGCTCGGTGCATTCACTGAATATCCTATTAGTTTTTAAAAAGGAAAGAAAAATTATATAAGTTATCCAATCAATAAACTTTTCTGATTTTGCCCACGTTTCGAATAGCCAAAAGATGCAGCAGAGGGGCAGGATTCGTTTGGTCTCAATATAATTGAGTACTGTTTGGCTCCAATAACCCGGTCCACGTACAAATCCAACTATTACTACGAACCAGAAAATTTTGATGTCTATCAATTTAATCACTTAAAATAAATTTTCGTAATTTTAAGAAATTTAGAGAAGAAGTAGAAAAAATTCTAAGTCCTAAAAACTAGAATGGCGAGAAATAAGAGAGAAAAAGAGTGCGCGTCGAAAAGTGTCGAAAAATGAAAAAGACGAAGAGTGGTTTGTAAACACGCTGTTAATCCAACCTTATAACTATCACTATCTTAAAATTAAAACTACAAATAGAGATCACTAATTGGAATTGTAATTGATACATAGGTAAACGGCGTCGAAAGATAAATAAAAATAAGAAAGTAGCACGAAAAATGGCGTCGCAAAATTCTAAAGCGCCTAAAACTTAGTTTAAGGAATAAGCACTTAAGGGATTTTACGGCAAAGCCTAAAAATTCTAAAGTAAAAAAAATACTACGGCAAAAAACTAGACTTAATACTAAAAGTTGCGACTATAGTCTAAAAATCTAAAGATAATAAAACTTAAAAAAATTTTTTTTTTTTTATATATAGACAAAATCTTAAAAATATATTTTTTTTTAATTTTTTTTAGTTTTAGTATGTTTGTTCCAACACAAGAAAGGCACGATATTAACCTAGTTTTTTTTTTTTAGTTTTAGTAGTTTTAGTAGTTAATTATCATTTTTTTTTTAATAGTGTGGATGGCAATGGCATCGTGATAGTTTAACTGGAAGAAATAATTCATGTTTGCAACATTTACTTCAAGAAATCAAGATACTGGTCAAGTTAGTCTATCTTCTGTATCAGATAGTCACAAATGGCACTTGAATAGTGATGTTATTTTTTTTTTTTCAAAGATACACGTGAGTATATAGATGCTAATTTGTTGCCATCTTTAATTGTGGAGGACTAGTTTCCAAAAGACATGATATTAAATAGTACGCTATTAACCTACTTGATGTCACGAGACTAATAGTTAATGGGAAGTTTTTTTTTTTTTTTTTTTTTTTTTTTTTAATAAATAGATGAGATAATTTTTGGATATTGAAAAGAAAAGGTGTGTTTCAATTCGATCAATTACATGGCCTTTTAGAATACTTAATGTCTATAAAAATACTATAGTCGTTAGAATCTCCCAATATCCTTTTTAGACTATTAAGTATTGATAAGTTGTAGGGGATTAATTAGGGATGGCAAAATAACCCGTACCCAATGTACTAGTTGGGCACACGCCTTAACCTCTAAGCCTAATGACGGGTGAAATTGCTAAAAATACGACAACATGTATTTTATGCACATGACCTCCTAATTTGAATATTTTAACACCATTTATTTACATGATTTGATGAACGTAAGTGGCCATGAGGACAAGTCTAGGATTAATTGTAGTAGGCGTTAATATTTATATTTATATTACTAGAATAAGTTGTTATTAAATACGTCCAATTGTAAATTTAACCCCGGGTTCGTTGTATACAAAATTCCTTTTTAGCCTTATACACTCAAAATACTTATATATATTTATACAAATATAGTTTTAAAAATATAGCGTTTTTCGACTCCCCGGTAGCGGCGCCAAAAATACTTGATGTGGTAGCGGAGTGGTATAAAATAGTTATTAATTTTAGCAGAAAATACTATTAAATACGATACAATTTTACACAAGATATTTATTTATTTATTTATAGAATGGATATACTTAAACCTTGCTACAACACTTATAGGCAGTGTACCTAATCGTACAGTAGTGTAGTTTTTAGTAAGTCCGGTTCGTTCCACAGGGAATCTTTTTAAACAAAGCTTAACGCTATATTAGTTTACTTTTATAAAAATACAAATATATATATATATATAAGTAATATTATTATTATAAAGAGGGGTTTTTACCGTTTAATGACCGATTTGTCGATTTTAAAACTTTAGTCGCAGTTAAAACCAAATGTAAAACATTAAAAATAAATACAAGACTTAAATTAAAGCATAAAGTAAATAACGATAATGAAATTGCGAATAATAAAAGTGCGATAAAATAAACTTGCGATAATTAAAAAGTACGATAATTAAAAGTGCAATTAAATACAATAACAATAAAAATGCGACAATTAGAAGTGCAATTAAATATAAAATAAAGGAAATTAAATATGAAATAAAAGAATTATGCTTATTTAAACTTCCGTAATCATGATGTTTGACGTGTTGATTTTAATTTTATGCCCATGGGTTAATTGTCCTTTGTCCTGAATTATTTAATATGTCCGTTTGGTTTTTGTCCATAACAGTCCATCAGTCATAAATATAAAGTGCGAGTGTCCTCATCAAATTATTCTTATACCCGAAGTTAAATATTCCAACTAATTGGGGACTTAAACTGTAACAAGATTTTAATACTTTGTTTAATAATTACACCAGGATGTCGACTGAGTGTAACCCAAGGTTTTAATATTTTGTTATCAATTATACCAAGTGTCCTTGTACATAATTTCACCCCTGTTTTAATTATTCTAGTGGCTATTAATCCATTCCCGTGTCTGGTTAAATGAACGATTATTCGTACATATAAATACCCCGCCCATCGTGTCCGATCGAGTGTATATGGTAATTTATAGGGACGTCCAATTGTAAATCTTTATATTAACATTAACAAACTATCATTTAGTTAAACAAATATAAAGCCCATTAATAGCTCATAGTCTAATTTCCACAAGTGTCGTTCTTTTGTCCAAACCCCAATTATGGTACAAAGCCTAATTACCCAATTTTAGTAATTAGCCCAACATCATGATTACTTCATTTTAAATAAGCATAATAATAACTTAGCTACGAGACATTAATGTAAAAAGGTTGAACATAACTTACAATGATTAAAAATAGCGTAGCGTTACACGGACAGAATTTCGACTTACACACTCAAACGATCTCTATCATAAATCTTATTATTATCATAATTTAAAATTAAAATTAAGATTATTGTTATATCTGATTACATTAACATTATGATAGAGAATTATAAAATATAGATATTGATATTTGATATTAAGGGGAAAGATATATAAATAGAAAGATAGATTTAGGATAGAAAAAGGTGTGTCCTATATCGATCGAATACACTGCCTTTTATAGGCGAATTCTGAAATTGAATTTTCATTTACGACCCCTGAACTATGCTCAATTAACAACTTTTTATTATTTAATATTATTCTTATTATGAATTATTTAAATATTATATTTTATTCTTGTGCATAGTTGACTCGTAATTTTTACACCGTTGCGTCGAGCGTTGAGAGTTTACTCATGTCCTGGTTCCGGATTTTCGAACGTCCTTTCGTACAATTTTATATCGTGTACTTTGCGTTTTGTAACTTGTACTCTTGTCATTTTTAGACGTTCTTCATCAATAATTTGAACCTTTTTGATTGTATCTTGTACTTTTGAGCTTTTTGGACCTTTGTGTCTTCAATTCGTCGTTTTCGCCTTTTGTCTTCGCACTTATTTAATATAAACGAATATTACTTGAAAATGGAACAATTGCAACTAAAATCTTGTCTTTCTTGGGATATAATGCTATGAAATATATGTTCCTTTTTAGCCTTATCAATATTCCCACACTTAAGCGTTGCTTGTCCTCAAGCAATATAGTCTTGAAAAACACTTGAATCACTTCTTTATTCTTCACACTTTGTACATCAGTGACTTCAATACGGCGGTATAAACAATGGTAGTAACGATGTGGTTAAAGGTGGGTGTGTCTTTTATAGTTGCCTCGGGTTTAGGTCAACGACACTGGCAATCAAATAGCCGATTTACTTTCGGTTTCCAAAGCAAAGTGCACATTTGAAAGGCGGTTTACAGTTCCACATGACTATAAAAATTTAGATCCTTTAAGGAAATTGGATCTTTATGAAAACATTTGATCTTTTGAAAATTCAAGCTAGATTTTACCCTAGACAAGTTTTCTGATTTGATCCATCATTGGTGTTGCAAAATATATTTGTGGATCAATATTTTGGCTAAAACTTTTAGGCTCGTGTAATCCACTGCTATCCCGGTATCGAATAGCACACATCCAGTTTACTTGTTCCGTATATTACCTTTCGGTAAACTACCGTCCGGTTGTAAAGGAAAGCGATGAACAAGAAACTGTTAAGGCAATGTCTAATGACATGCATTTGTTCATGGTCTAATTACGTGTCAGATGCTAGTACTATCCTTGGTAGGAGCAATAGTAAAGATCATCCTATGATTTTTCGGTCTGGCACAAGGTCCTGTCTCCGACCATGCTATGCAACCACCGTTCTTACGGTTGACACCCGATTTGGTTCAGGTGACCTAATGAATTCCAGGTGAATTCCTAGGATTTTACGTTCAATGGTAATGAACGCATTGAAAATGGGTTTTCAGAAAACAAATCGGTTTGTATTTTTTATCAAAATATTTTCTCGTTCAAGCTCGAGTTTAGATATCATCGAATTCCATGAGTTTGAATTCTCAATCTTTAAGGTCAATCTCTAGGATTGAGTAATATCAGTCTTAAAAGCTGATTTTTACTCTTTAAGGAGATTATCCTTTCTGGGGGTCTGATTCATTAGTCTTATCAAGCTAATTTGCACGGCGTCCTCCCCATTTTACAAGACAGATCCTCTCATGGTTAGGATAAGTCTGACCACTTGGCGACCCTGTTTAATGCTGAGGTCCGTGGATTTCCTGCTGATTTTAGTGATGACTTTTCTAGATTTTTCGTCAACCTACAGCTGGTCTGGACGACAACTTCTTGACCTAAATCAAGAAGCGCGTGTCTGAATCAAGGATGAGAACCGTGATGAGAACCGTGAAGCTACAAGCATCAAGGATGAGAACCGTGATGAGCATCAAGCACTAAGAACCCCACCGGAGCACCTTGCTTACTGTTTTTGGGATCTGATCAGACCACCTGGGCTACTGCAAAGTTGATTTTCAGTTAGTTCAGTTCGAGTAGATGATTTTCCGTTTAGACCTCGTCTTAATCCGAGTTACGGTTTAGGATTTATGGCCTTCCGAAAGTCACTACACCCTATTAACGTTGTGCTAAAATTTCTGACCTACTCGCACTTAAACCGTCGCCACGGTCAAACGAAGACAAGTTTGGTTTGGAAATTGGTCAGCAACTAGGGGACTCATATACGGAGCCATAGCCACTGATTACGCGTCTTTTCGATTTACATAGAGGTCGTAGCAGCTGACCGAAGTCAGCCTATTGTTTCGATCTCTATACTTGTTAAACTTACTTAGCTTTTATGATGATGAATGATGATGATGATGACACTTAAACTTAATTTATGCACTTTCAAACCTTTTTGGGATAACATACTGACCTAGTAACCTTTGACTTAGGTTGACGACCTTTCGGACCGACTTACTACTTGCATACTTTCATTATCGACTTTACCGCTCTTATCACTGTGAGTTATATCATCCCTTTTTACTACTTTTTACTATTTTTGGGACTGAGATTACATGCGCCTTTTTTGTTTTACTTATTTGACACGAGTACTTAAACTTTACATATGTGTGAGTTATATAACGGCATAAAGATTCCCCTTAGCACGGTAACGTTTAATCATTGGTTTTTGAACCGGTGAACGCGAATATTAGATATGGATCCATAGGGTTTGACATCCCCACTCGGGCTAGTCGCGCTAGCATTTAACGGGTGTTTAATACTTCAAGGACATACGCACTCGCCAGGTGTACTTTTAGGGGGTGATATTTATATTTACGTTAAGTCTAGTTACCATGTGCCCACGGTTATACATATATTTTTCATACTGTTTTGAAACATTGAAATCTCGTGGCCTACATTACATTACTGTTACAGACCAACTATAGCTCACCAACATTTGTGTTGACTTTTTAAGCATGTATTTCTCAGGTGCCTAGACGTTGTTGCTTCCGCTGTTAGACTTGCTGTCTTGGTGTTAAACTTGCTGTTAAGGACCTGATGTGCTAGAATTCCGCTGCATTACTTAGAGATGTCTCAATTATGGAACTTTTCTTTTGCATTCGTAATTTATGTTATTTTCAAAAATAATGACTTTGTAACGACCTTTGTGTCACGTTATCTTTTGTAAACGCTATGTCTTTTTATGAATGCAAACTGGTTTTCAAACATCATATAGTATTTGACCGTGTAAAGATCCTGTTGTTGATGAATCGTACACGATGGTTTTGTACGGGGCGTCACATTTGGTATCAGAGCATTGGTTGTAGGGAATTAGGTTGCATTGGTGAGTCTAGACCAGGTCGAGTAGGATTCACTAATATGACTAATCTACAACTTGCTTGTTTACTTATTTCTGCGGACCGCTGCATGCTACTATGTTATATTACTGCATGTTACTGCTTACTACTACTGCATGCCACTGCTTACTTCTACTGCTGTATGATCTGCTGCATGCTACTGCTTACTCTTACTGCTATGTGAACTCGCTGTATGATATTGCTTATCCTCGCTACTGCATACTACTATCTGCTTTCGATTGTATGTTACTTCTGTTTAGTACTGTTAATATTGCCATGCTATATACTGCTGTAGACGATCTAGATTGCTGTAGTGCCTGATTACGTGCTTGCTTCATGCCTGCTAACCGCTGTACCGACTTGGAAAACTTACCTTTCCTAGTTCAGATGTTTTACTGAACCCTTTTTTTCCACCCGACTAACCCTAAGAACTAGTACCGTAATCCACCTGTTACTACCGTTCCACCGTTCCAGGGATCGAAACGTTACTTCACGCAATCTAGGAAGAGTACCCCTCGGATTACACACCCGCTAAAGTTGATCCTCAGAGGAGGAGACATGTGAGGGCTTGTCGGAGTAACTGCACCCCGAGCTCACTCTAATTAGCCATGTACAACGTATGAACATTAGAAGAATGTTCAGTTTCCGTGAGTTGACCCGCATCCCGTACGCTTTCATGACCGTCACTTATCTCTTTCATTCTACACCACTACTCGATGATCTAACGACACTTCTGGACTTAGGTCCCCAACACTCTTAGGAATCGGATAAGTCGGGAGGACATCTCCTTTCACAAGGTCATAGTGTCTTCCACTGATGCTCAGCCATACCCAAAGACTTGGGAGTCACCTTGAAACATATCGTATTACTACTTGCTACATGTACAACTCGACGCGAGACCCACATTGAATTTCTAGAAAGGAACCTAACGACGTTACCTGAACCCGAACATTTTGAAGAAATTTCGGGATATTTAGGCATTGATGCATGACCTACGAAACCTATGCACCCACGCCGAGAAACCGTGAGATTAATTATGTAGATTTGGTTATGAGATAGCATAGATAAAGCACCGTTATATGAAATTGAGTAGAACTTGGAGTGATCACGTTACATTGACCATATGGAGTGATATTGGAATGAACATACGATTTAGTACAATATAATGACGCCAGGCCAGCGTGGTTATATTGAAGTAAATCATGCAAAAGTTTCAATGTTACTATATAAGGAATATGAAGCGATTCAAGGGAAATTTTGGTAGGAACCACTTGAGTATACGCATTATGGTCTGTTGGAGGTAGGGAAAGAATAACCACGTAGCTCAGATATTGTACAAGGAAGGCCTTTATTGCAGAATTGATAACCCGAAAATTCGTTATAGATATAGACACCCTGGATACTTAAGGAAAAAGTTTTGAAATAGGAAAAACTTTGGACTCACTTGCGGTAGAGCGATCATTATGGAAACTCGCATGGATCCTGATTATAGTTAGGGAACGATTCGTCACAATGTTTTATTGTCTTGAGGTGGTTTAATACCAGAGCGATAGAAACCTTATATCTAAGAACCTTAGTGTTATGACTGATAAGCCATTAACAACCATGAGCGTTAAGTATTCTATAGGATAAGCTAATGGTGAGCTGCCTTAAAATTAACAGGTGGGTCATTTGGAGATGACCTCATGCCAACAAAACTTGGAAGTTTTATAGTAGTAGTTGGAAAGGATTAGTTACCTGCGCACAAGCATATGTTATTTGAGAAGGTTGATAAAATTTTCACGGCAGTATAATAAGAATTGGTTGGAATGGACCTTAAGATTAACCTAATACTCATCAAGTTAGGAAGCTTAATGTAAAAGTTGGAATGAACTTTAGGGTTAACCTAATACTCATCGAGTTAGGAAGCTTTGATGAAATAGTTGGAATGGACTGGCTTTCAAGGATGAAAGCGAAAGTTATTTATAGTAAGAAGATTATTCATATACCTCGCGAGAATGGTGAGCCAAAAGCCATCTGGGTTACTTCAACAACCCGAGATCCCACAATGGAAATGGGAAGGGATGACGATGGATTTCATCCCGAAGCTACCGAAAACAATAGACAGTTATGACACTATCTGGATCATCGTTGACCACCTCACCAAATCTGCTCACTTTCTAACCATGAAAGAAACCGATACAATGGACAACGATACATAAAAAAAATTGTATCCCGTCACTTCAGCAATTCAAATTCTATACTACCCAAGAATCTTATTTGATGCTCATTCTTATACGACTCTGAATCCTAACTTATTCTGAGAGAATTCTTAATCGATGATAATCACACCATCACCCTTCTTACGTCGATATTAGTCATACCAGTTCGAGATTTCCAAAATCAATGGGTAGTTAATCCCCATCCTCATACTCTCCCTTTCGTAACTCACTTATAAGCAACAACTTTACCCTTAAGCATTTTTGGTCGAAAGACTTATGCCCTACCAATAGTCATCAACCACTTTTAAACTCAATGGTTTTTATTACCTCAAAGATCACCCGAAATTTTCAAAATCTTTTACTCAATCCTCATCAATCCTTTTCCAACTTGTAACCTCCGAAATATGAAAATTTTGTTTGCCAAAAATTTTCACACACTATTTTACGGTACGATCCTCTCAAAGTTTTATAAAAATAAATTTATTTTATTTGCCATTCGTGCAAATTTTTGAAATCGTATATGTTATGTAAAGTAAATAATTACTTATTTTTGACTAAGACATATGAAATTTTACTTTCACTTTTACAAACCAAATCTTTCATTCAAAAGATATTTTACTTTGAATGGTACACGTTATACATACTTCTAAATTTACAAGGAACTTCGTTCCGTTCATGTTGTCACATCGAGCGTTTAAAAGTTTTTCAAAACTTCCTCGGTTGATTTTATTAAAGGTTTTCGTATTAGACTACACCATATTGGGATCACACTTCTTCTCGCCCTCCGTTAGGGATGAAGCTTACTATTAAAATCTTTGTTAAAAATGCTTGAGCCACTTTGGGTGGCAGATTTATAAAATTTGTTAGAAAGTCTTTGCGCTCGTAAAATGTTCCTTTTAAGGTTAGACATGGCAAAAACGCGGGCCGATGAATCAGTAGGTTGAGGTACAAGGAATCGTTTTTTAGATTCTTTTCACTTAGAGTAAACCGTTCTTTATGACCAAGGGTTCACATATCTTCTCATCCGCGCATCTCCTTAAGTATAAGGATAAATTCAGAACAAACCGCTCGAAGAGTTCACCCTGGTTCAAAGATCACACCTTTCGTGCGAATTTCTTTCGGAAATGAAATGTGGAATACTTTAGGAATCTAGGAATCTTGTTATCCTCTTGGAAGGGACTGCTTAAAACGTCTATAACACAGATACACATTCCTTCCTTCGTTGGTTGCAACTATAAGTTGTTCTAGTTAATGATAACCCTAACTTCAACATGTAATTGAATGGATAAAGTTACATTTTAGAAATGTGCTTTCTTTCCATCCAAGGATAAGTTCACCTGCAGTATGGTAAATTGGGCGATATCCTTCATTGTTCGTTCAGACCGTCCTGAAGACACTATAAATAATTATGGCTTGCATTGCATATAAGTCCGATTAGTCACTTCCGTCTAAAATTTCAATTCATTTATTCAAATGAAACGTTTCTTAAATATCGGGTTCTTTATGCCTATGGTCTCCTTCCGAAATTAAGAGATTAGTACAAAATCCGTGGCTAACACTATCCAAATATCAAATCGCATGGTTATGATCACCATGTTTTCCATTCTACCTGTCAGCTTGTATTGCGACATAAGCGCTCAATGTTTTAGATGAGTTTAGAAACATTCATGATGTATTTCATGCATCCGGCTTACTGAAGATGCCTGTAGGTCTAAAAACATCATCTTTCCTTTTGTAGATATATATTCGGATGACATATTCGTATTAGCAAGAAACAAAATCAATTTGTTGATCTCTGAGGACAAGAGACTTAATTAATGTCATATACCTATTCTTACTTTTATACGCCCAAGTATCTTTCGAGGTAAATAACTCACTTCTAAGCCCACGAGTCTTACGGAACCTTGATACGCTACTTCTTATTTAAATACGGTACCATTTTTAGTCACTCCTCAAATTTCGAGACGAAATTTCCATTAACAGGTGGGTAATGTAACGACCCGACTTTTTCGACTTGCTTTTATGCCTTGTGTTTTTGCGAAACTGCGTATTTGTGCTTACTGTGCTACTTTATACTCTGGAATCTTAATATACATGGTTTACTTTCATTTATACATTAAAACGTGCCTTAGAGTACGTAGGATACTTAACTTGATCACCGGAAGCCTTTATGACCGTTAGTGTCACTTGACGTTTCGAATAAACCGCGAACTGCGCACACGTTTAACTTTTGTCGTAATCAGAATATTATGACTACGAAATCTTAATTATTATTTTATAATAATAATTACTTGGGTTTATGGATGCTTAATTACGCGTAGTAATTTACTTATGCTTACTAGTTAGTCTTGTTGGACTTTCTACCTTGTTGGGCCTTAGCCCACCCTACACTAGTTAGTGGACTATTTAATTAGCCTAATTATTATTAGCTAATGACCCATTAATATGTAAGTCAAATGCCAATTATTAGAGGGAACATACTAGCATTTATGTCAAGTATTATCCTTAATGTTGCATGGGATCCCAACATAAGCACCAACTTTAGACAATCATTAACCAAAAAGCAAACTTTTGTCCCCCTTGTCCCCCCCCCCCCCCATTTCCAACGGCCACCTTCACCCCTCCCCTCCCTCATTCACCTATAAATACTAGCCTCATTCCATCCATTTTACACTTGCTTTCATTTGTAATTTACACACACACACTCTCTAATTCTCTATAGTTCTTTCTCTCTTTAAAAGTGTAAGTATTTTGAATTTTTCTTCTTCTTCTCCTTCTCATCATCACGAATTCATCATCATCATCATCATGGGTCTAGATTTTTAGCTTTTGATCTTGATTACATCTTGTAGATTCAAACATGGATTTGAATCTTTCAAGAACATGGAAGATTCAAGCTTTCTTGCTTTGAATCTTCACCTACTTTGTAGATCTATATCTTTTAACTTTAAATCTTATTATTTTGTTATAAAGATTCAAACTTGTGTTTGTAATCTTCATGTAACTTAAAGATCCAAGCTTTATGCTTCAAGATCTTCAAGAACAACCAAGATGCAAGCTTTCTAGCTTGGATCTTCATATCTTTTGATGGATCTAAGTTTTATAACTTATGATCTCATTATTTTGTTATAAATATCAAAACTTGTGTTTATGGTCTTCATGTAACTTAAAGATCCAAGCTTTATGCTTCAAGATCTTCAAGAACACTAAATGTTCAAGCTTTCTAGCTTTGTGACCTTAAAACTTGTGTGAAAGGGATGCAAGCTCTCTAGCTTAGGGTTCCATCACTTCATTTGACTTATATTATGTTCATACTTGCTTGATTGAAGTAAAGTTTGTAGCTTTAGTTGTAAATGTAACTTGTAATTGTGTTAAGACTAAGGATATGATGTAACCTTGGTTCATCATCCATCTAAGACTCTTAAATGAGTTGTGTTCTTACTTGGTCTTAACATATTGTGTGTTGATGGTAGAATCTTGGTCAAGGTGATGCTAACCCATCAATGAGTTGTAAACTTGAAGCTACAAGCATCAACGATGAGAACCGTGATGAGCATCAAGCACTAAGAACCCCACTGGAGCACATTGCTTACTGTTTTTGGGATCTGATCAGACCTCCTGGGCTACTGGAAAGATGATTTTCAGTTAGTTCGGTTCGATTAGATGATTTTCCATTTAGACCTCGTCTTAATCCGAGTTACGGTTTAGGATTTATGGCCTTCCGAAAGTCATTACACCCTATTAACGTTGTGCTGAAATTTCTGACCTACTCGCACTTAAACCGTTGCCACGGTCAAAGGAAGACGAGTTTGGTCTGGAAATTGGTCAGCAACTAGGGGACTCATATACGGATCCATAGCCACTAGTTACGCATCTTTTCAATTTACGTAGAGGTCGTAGAAGCTGACCGAAGTCAGTCTATTGTTTCGATCTCTATACTTGTTAAACTTACTTAGCTTTTATGATGATGAATGATGATGACGATGACACTTAAACTTAATTTATGCACTTTCAAACCTTTTTGGGATAACATACTGACCTAATAACCTTTGACTTAGGTTGACGACCTTTCGGACCGACTTACTACTTGCATACTTTCATTATCGACTTTACCGCTCTTATCACTGTGAGTTATAGCATCCCTTTTTACTACTTTTTACTATTTTTGGGACTGAGATTACATGCGCCTTTTTATGTTTTACTTATTTGACACGAGTACTTAAACTTTACATATGTGTGGGTTATATAACGGCATAAAGATTCCCCTTAGCACGGAAACGTTTAATCATTGGTTTTTGAACCGGTGAACGTGAATATTAGATATGGATCCATAGGGTTTGACATCCCCACTCGGGCTAGTCGCGCTAGCATTTAATGGGTGTTTAATACTTCGAGGACATACGCACTCGCCAGGTGTACTTTTAGGGGGTGATATTTATATTTAGGTTAAGTCTAGTTACCATGTGTCCACGGTTATACATATACTTTTCATACTATTTTGAAACATTGAAATCTCGTGGCCTACATTACATTACTGTTACAGACCAACTATAGCTCACCAACATTCGTGTTGACTTTTTAAGCATGTATTTCTCAGGTGCCTAGACGTTGTTGCTTCCGCTGTTAGACTTGCTGTCTTGGTGTTAAACTTGCTGTTAAGGACCTGCTGTGCTAGAATTCCACTGCATTACTTAGAGATGTCTCAATTATGGAACTTTTCTTTTGCATTCGTAATTTATGTTATTTTCAAAAATAATGACTTTGTAATGACCTTTGTGTCACGTTATCTTTTGTAAATGCTATGTCTTTTTATGAATGCAAACTGGTTTTCAAACAGCATATAGTATTTGACCGTGTAAAGATCCTGTTGTTGACGAATCGTACACGATGGTTTTGTATGGGGCGTCACAGCGGACGTATGCTATTTGAGTTTAATACACGTTGGTTTGCGTGTATTGTACATGTTGGTTGCATGTATATTAAAACAGGGGTACTTATTATATATACGTTAAGTTTAGTTACCAGGGTGCTCAATTTTGTAGAATATTTTGATAAACGTTTCTGGATGAAACAATTGAAATCTTGTGATCCACCTTTATATACAGATTATACGCAACATTAAAACTATGAACTCACCAACCTTTGTGTTGACACTTTTAAACATGTTTATTCTCTGTAAGACCCAAATATTTATTGTACATAATGTATTTAAGGTGTACTATGTGTGTATGGAGTGTGCACAACATGTAGGTGTTGCTTGCTCGACCGTCGAAGGAAAACTGGACGTTGTTTGAGGTACAAGGTGTGTACGTACCTTTTCAACCCCAAATAAAGTTTGTGTTGATGTTTCAAAGCATTACCATTGGAAAGAAAATCTTATTACGTTTTCAACGATATTTGATTCATCGAAAACGGAGCTACGGTCAAAAAGTTATGGCCAAAACAAGTTTCTGAAATCTGACCTGCAGAGTGGAGCGGCGCTCCACAATGTGGCGCGGCGCGCCGAATGGGTCAGAAGCAATTTTCAGCCTTTTTAAAGGCTTTAGATGAAGGGTACTTTGGTCTTTTCACTTGGGGTCGGTTTAGGGTCATCAAAACTGATCCTTTGATCAGTTTGGATCATATTTCACTCATCAAACACTCTTATCTTCAAACCCTAGAGTGAGAGGAGAGTTTTAGAGAGAGAGAGAGCTCCAATTGGAGAAGAAGAAGGGTGTTTCGGGTCAAACCTCGGGTATTAAAGTTGTTCCACTCGTCAACGGCATCATTTTGGCGGTATTGGTAAGTTCTAACTCCGAATTTCATTGTTGATTTTGCTATTCAAAGTTAGGGTTTGAACTTGATTTGTTGATAAACCCATTTAGACTCATGAGGTGACTTTAGTGATGCTAGTAATCGGGTTTATTGTTATTGTTGGTGGATTTCGGTTTGGTGAACAAATTGGTTATGTTTAGAACTTGAAATTGGGTTTAATCACTAGGTTTAGTGATTATGGAAGTATTGAAACCTATTTAGGGTTATTTGGTTGACTAACTTTGACTTTGGGTCAAATTAGGGTTTGGTGGTGATTATGACCCAATTGGCGATTTAACAAAGTTTATAAACTTAAAATGGATTAAGTTGAACTGTTAAACCGAGTTAAATATGTTTTGGTGTCAAAACTTGCTAATAGCGTGATATTGACTTCTTATGGGTCAAACTAGGGTTTAAGTGTCATTTTGGGCAAGATAGGTGTTTAACACCTATGATCGGGTTTAATTGGCGTATTAAGACCATTCTCACTTGTGTTAGTGATTATTGGTTAATTTTGGGTACGTTTTGTACTTGGAAGTGCATTTGGGTCAAATTTGCACTAAGTGTCAATTTGGGTTGATTTGTGAATCCATTCTAAGTGTATTGTTGTAATTATGATAATGGAATAGGTATTTTCCATTGGCGAGTTGCGGATTATTTGGAAGCTTTCATCAAGACTTCAAGGTGAGTGTTAATATCCTATATGCATATGTATGTGTAGGATGGGTGCGGGTCGGGTGAAGTGATTCTCGGCTATAGAGCTCACTTCACATATAGGTGGATTTGATGGACTTGTGCATAGGTCCAATTGGCACGGTTGTGCGTTTTGGTTGACTACCTTTGGCAAAGTACACATTTTGGGTGTACGTTATCACACGTGGTTGTGAGTGGAATAATTATGCGTGTATGTATGTAATGTATTTAATTGTGTTGTACGAATGTGGTATTGTCGCGTTGTTTAAGACACCACGTTCTATGAAACGAGTAGTATTGTCGCGGTGTTTAAGACACTACTCATTGTGGAATTGACGAGTAGTATTGTCGCGGTGTTTAAGACACTACTCATTGTGTAATTGACTTGTGGTATTGTCGCGGTGTTTAAGACACCACAATGTCATGGGAGTGGAAGTGTCGCGGTGTTCAAGACACCACTCATTGTATTGAATGAAGTGTGGATTCGTCGCGGTGTTTAAGACGCCACATTGTTGTAAGGGTGAGTTAGTCGCGGTGTTTAAGACATCACCCGGGGGACTAGTGATTACGCGGTGTGTAAGTAACACTAGTGGATGTTATGAACATCCAACGGACTTTCATGTACCGTTCTCTTGTGTACTTGGTTAACCATGGTTGTATGAGTTATGTATTGGCATATTTAATTATGAACTATATGCTTTTGGTATTGCTAGCTATTGTGGACTTGCGGTTATTGGTATATGCACGATATGTTGCATGATCGTCGAATTGCTAATTCGTGATTAATGTTGTGTTGTCGTGATGTAGTTAACCCTCCGGGGGTAGTTATTGGCGTTGTTCACATTGACGTTGGTGAACTTACCTTATTGATGGTATTATTAGCTTGTTGCTTAGTGATCGTATGGTATACTTAGATTAGCTTGCCTTTAGGCTTGGACGCTCCGGTATGCGGTATTTGTTTATTTATGTGGCGTGTCCATTTTATGCATATATATGTATGTAGTATATTATCATTCACTAAGCGTTAGCTTACCCTCTCGTTGTTGACTCTTTTTATAGATTGCATGCGGATTGGTGGCTCGGGTAAGCGCGAGGACTAGAAGACGTGCATAGTTGCTTTAGTGACTTACTTTTGGATCATTTAGGATTGGGTAGCGTATTCCCAATCGCCATGCTCGGCTTTGTTGTATTAAAAGTCTTTTGGTCAAATATTGTATTTCGGTACTTAAAGTGGTAAAATGGGTCGTTGTGGGACCCGCTTCGTAAACTCAATTTTATTAATTAAACGTGCTAGTTTTATATATATGAATTTATGGTTAAAAGCGTTTTGGCTAAAAATGTCGGGAACTAGTCAAACATTTTCGTTAAATTGACTTCCGGGGACAGCGGGCTGTCCAGGTGGTTTGGCGCGCCGCGCACCCACCTGGCGCGCCGCGCAAATGAACTGCACCAGAAATTTTTTTTTTATGTTGTGAAATTTAACGGGAATTGTCGTGGTTTGGTTTGGGTTGTTACAAGTGGTATCAGAGCATGGTCTAAGGGATTTAGGTGACTTGAGATAGGTGCCTAGACTTAGACTTTTGTGTGCGCGTAATTTGTTGCGTGACTTGTAGGATTTCGGGTCAGGAACGGGTTTAGTTAGTGCCTTGTTTATAGGTCGACTAACGTTTATATTAGTAATGCGGATATTATTAATGTATTATTTGTGTTGTGGTGTAATTCTCGCGGGTGCTTCTATCGCGTAGAATTTTGTTTGTGTTTGTTTATAGCATCGAGCGAGGCGGTCGTTGTACAAACGAGTCGATGCGGCGTGCGTGCGTAATAAGAACTTGCAGACCTTATTACGGGTGCAAATCGTGTCTAACAAGTGATGTACGACGAGTGTTTAGCAAGATGGGGTGGTGTTGTGCGTGTCGTTTTATACGTGCGTGGACTAATCGTTTTGCATTCTTTAGAATGACGACGCGAAACGAGACCGAGACGAATGATACGGAATTTAACGCTAGAGTTGCGGCCGCCGTTGCGGAGCAAATGAGAGCATTTCGAGAAGAAATGGATGGGAAGTATTCCGAATTCCAAAATAGGGGTGAAATGGAGCGTTGTCTTAAGAGCTTCATGAGGACTAGACCCCCGATGTATGATGGGAAACCGGATCCTTTGGTGAGTACGACTTGGGTTTCGGATGTCGAAGGGTGTTTTCGTACTATGGAATGCCCTCCCGAGAAAAAGACGAGACTCGCTACTAGTTTGTTGCGAGGTAGGGCGAAGGATTGGTTGGATGGCAAGATTGATCTTGTCGGTGGTGAGACGTTTATGGCATTATCATGGGACGAATTTAAGGAGGAATTCTTCGAGGAGTTCCGAACTTCAGCCGATTTATCGGAATTGCGTTGTGAGTTGCGAAATTTGCAACAGGGTTCTATGGACTTGAATACTTTAAAGACGACTTTTATGTCGAAGGCTCGTTTTTGCCCGGAATATTTGGGGAACGATCGTTTGTTGATGGAGGATTTCTATCGAACTTTGAGCGATGACTTGAAAAGCAAAATTAGCCGGGGTTACGCGAAGTCGTTTGCGGAGTTATTTGCGGTGGCTAGAGGTTTCGAGTCTTATACGCGATCGAAAAAGGGCGAACCTTCAAGTGAGGGAAGGGTTGTTTCTTATGGTGCTCCGAGTAAGAGGACTAAGGGTCCGAGTGCGAGTACGAGTAAAGTGGTAAAGGGCGTGGTGGAATCTCGTGCGCCTAGATGTTTCAATTGTGGCGTTAGGGGTCACAAGTTGTGGGAATGCACGATGCCGAGAAGTGAAGGCGGAATGTGCTACTATTGTCATAAAGAGGGACATCGCAAGCCGGATTGTCCCGAGTTGGCGGCGGCGAATGCCGCAAGGAGACGTTGAGGTACGTTTCGTTTTGATAAATATGTCTTTGAATATTTATTTATGTGGCGTTTATGTTCGGACTTGTTAATTGCATAGTGATTTGCATGTTATGGTTAAGGGTGACGTTCCTAACGGAAGTACCCTATGGTGATGTTTGGTTGTTGGACGAAGGGCGTAAGACTTGGTGTAACCAAGCATTCCTTAGTATTTGGGGAATGTTACTACCAAGCCACGGAAATGGTTTTGGTGTTCGATTGTTTAGCGCGTGTTCGCTTTTGGTGTTGAAGTGATGAACCATGAGGTTCGTCGGGTGATTGGAACCTTTGAGATCGAGTGTTTAAAATCTCGATGTGTGTTGGTAATGGAGTCTTTATGACGCGACATTAGGTGCCTCTTTTATACCTACTAGCGTGGTGTCGACTCCGATTGTGTTGTGGTTACATTGTACTTAGGGTCCCGGGAGAAACCCTTAGGTACATGAGTGACTAGGTGAAACTTGACAAACTAAAGCAATTGGATAATTGCGAGGGTATGGTTTGTGTAATCGTGGTACACTTTTCGTTCGAAGTGTTTAAGGATTGATTGAAATCCTTCGTGTGCTCAAGGTTAGACAAGGTGTGGTGATGGGTCGTGTGTACCCAATTGTTGGTAAAGTCTACCTTTGGTAGCATCGTACGGGTGTACGAGTTGTGATATAGGAACGTGTTTCCAAGTGGGGGAGTCGCACTCCTGCGCGAGGAAAGTGTTAGTGTGATATTTCGGATGATGATTTTGGTAGATCTGGAATTTTTTTTTTTTTTTTTTTTTTTTTTTTTTTTTTTTTTACCGAGACCTAGTTTTGGGTCGATTCGTGGTAGAGTGTGATTTCGGATAAATTGTACTTATGGTTTGGATTGGAATCCCACCGAGGCGGTAATGTGGTAAATCTCGTTGAGAGATAATGGACGTGTTTTGGGGAGCAAGGTGAAATCCCTCGGTTAAGGGATGTGCGTATCGGATTCTCTTCTAGAGAAATATTGTTTTGTGCCTATGTTTGATATAGGTGGTTCTTGCTCGATAGTGTAGACGGTTAGCGGTATCCGTTAGGGTTCACTATAGTGTAGCGGAGCGCGATGTTGCACTACTCGTTGTGTGAGGTATTGTTATAGTGGTGAAGCATGACTTTCGGGGTCCGCTGACTTCATCATGAGGTATTGTTATATCGGTGAAGCATGACTTTCGGGTCCGCTGACTTCATCCGGTGTTGAGTGATCTATCAGTTGTTTTATACTCCTATGGTGGGATCGTGAGGACCGTATTGTGTGATTACTGATGCGATAGCCTTATTTCGCTCACATGTCGTTACGGGCGTGACAGTGGTTGATTTTGTACGCCTAGGGTTTTAAGTTGTTATAGTCGATTGGACGCTAGCGGTTCTAGTCGTTCGCTTATGATGTTACGGTAGTTGCGTATTGGTTGTATTATGCGCTACAAGGGATGTTTAGTGATTGGTGTTATCCGTAAGGATTCGTTTGGTTCGGTCTTCATCGTTTCGGGTTGTTGACCTTAGGTTGAGACTTGGTTGCTTTAGCACGGTACTTGGTAATGGTACGCTAGAGGAGTGATATCTCGGTTAGAGATGGGATGAGTTTCCCGATGCGAGGGAATGAGTATGGTTTTAGTGCTCGGATTGTAGATTTGAGAAAAAATCGTGGATGACGATTTAGTTGTGGAAGGCGATTCGTCGGGAAGAATTGCTTATGAAAGTCGGATTGGGACTTATGTTGAGGACCGTGGAGTGTGGTCCGTTTGGTTAAGTGACGAGGATCACGAGGACGTGATCGATTCTAAGTGGGGGAGAGTTGTAAGACCCAAATATTTATTGTACATAATGTATTTAAGGTGTACTATGTGTGTATGGAGTGTGCACAACATGTAGGTGTTGCTTGCTCGACCGTCGAAGGAAAACTGGACGTTGTTTGAGGTACAAGGTGTGTACGTACCTTTTCAACCCCAAATAAAGTTTGTGTTGATGTTTCAAAGCCTTACCATTGGAAAGAAAATCTTATTACGTTTCCAACGATATTTGATTCATCGAAAACGGAGCTACGGTCAAAAAGTTATGGCCAAAACAAGTTTCTGAAATCTGACCTGCAGAGTGGAGCGGCGCTCCACAATGTGGCGCGGCGCGCCGAATGGGTCAGAAGCAATTTTCAGCCTTTTTAAAGGCTTTAGATGAAGGGTACTTTGGTCTTTTCACTTGGGGTCGGTTTAGGGTCATCAAAACTGATCCTTTGATCAGTTTGGATCATATTTCACTCATCAAACACTCTCATCTTCAAACCCTAGAGTGAGAGGAGAATTTTAGAGAGAGAGAGCTCCAATTGGAGAAGAAGAAGGGTGTTTCGGGTCAAACCTCGGGTATTAAAGTTGTTCCACTCGTCAACGGCATCATTTTGGCGGTATTGGTAAGTTCTAACTCCGAATTTCATTGTTGATTTTGCTATTCAAAGTTAGGGTTTGAACTTGATTTGTTGATAAACCCATTTAGACTCATGAGGTGACTTTAGTGATGCTAGTAATCGGGTTTATTGTTATTGTTGGTGGATTTCGGTTTGGTGAACAAATTGGTTATGTTTAGAACTTGAAATTGGGTTTAATCACTAGGTTTAGTGATTGTGGAAGTATTGAAACCTATTTAGGGTTATTTGGTTGACTAACTTTGACTTTGGGTCAAATTAGGGTTTGGTGGTGATTATGACCCAATTGGCGATTTAACAAAGTTTATAAACTTAAAATGGATTAAGTTGAAGTGTTAAACCGAGTTAAATATGTTTTGGTGTCAAAACTTGCTAATAGCGTGATATTGACTTCTTATGGGTCAAACTAGGGTTTAAGTGTCATTTTGGGCAAGATAGGTGTTTAACACCTATGATCGGGTTTAATTGGCGTATTAAGACCATTCTCACTTGTGTTAGTGATTATTGGTTAATTTTGGGTACGTTTTGTACTTAGAAGTGCATTTGGGTCAAATTTGCACTAAGTGTCAATTTGGGTTGATTTGTGAATCCATTCTAAGTGTATTGTTGTAATTATGATAATGGAATAGGTATTTTCCATTGGCGAGTTGCGGATTATTTGGAAGCTTTCATCAAGACTTCAAGGTGAGTGTTAATATCCTATATGCATATGTATGTGTAGGATGGGTGCGGGTCGGGTGAAGTGATTCTCGGCTATAGAGCTCACTTCACATATAGGTGGATTTGATGGACTTGTGCATAGGTCCAATTGGCACGGTTGTGCGTTTTGGTTGACTACCTTTGGCAAAGTACACATTTTGGGTGTACGTTATCACACGTGGTTGTGAGTGGAATAATTATGCGTGTATGTATGTAATGTATTTAATTGTGTTGTACGAATGTGGTATTGTCGCGTTGTTTAAGACACCACGTTCTATGAAACGAGTAGTATTGTCGCGGTGTTTAAGACACTACTCATTGTGGAATTGACGAGTAGTATTGTCGCGGTGTTTAAGACACTACTCATTGTGTAATTGACTTGTGGTATTGTCGCGGTGTTTAAGACACCACAATGTCATGGGAGTGGAAGTGTCGCGGTGTTCAAGACACCACTCATTGTATTGAATGAAGTGTGGATTCGTCGCGGTGTTTAAGACGCCACATTGTTGTAAGGGTGAGTTAGTCGCTGTGTTTAAGACATCACCCGGGGGACTAGTGATTACGCGGTGTGTAAGTAACACTAGTGGATGTTATGAACATCCAACGGACTTTCATGTACCGTTCTCTTGTGTACTTGGTTAACCATGGTTGTATGAGTTATGTATTGGCATATTTAATTATGAACTATATGCTTTTGGTATTGCTAGCTATTGTGGACTTGCGGTTATTGGTATATGCACGATATGTTGCATGATCGTCGAATTGCTAATTCGTGATTAATGTTGTGTTGTCGTGATGTAGTTAACCCTCCGGGGGTAGTTATTGGCGTTGTTCACATTGACGTTGGTGAACTTACCTTATTGATGGTATTATTAGCTTGTTGCTTAGTGATCGTATGGTATACTTAGATTAGCTTGCCTTTAGGCTTGGACGCTCCGGTATGCGGTATTTGTTTATTTATGTGGCGTGTCCATTTTATGCATATATATGTATGTAGTATATTATCATTCACTAAGCGTTAGCTTACCCTCTCGTTGTTGACTCTTTTTATAGATTGCATGCGGATTGGTGGCTCGGGTAAGCGCGAGGACTAGAAGACGTGCATAGTTGCTTTAGTGACTTACTTTTGGATCATTTAGGATTGGGTAGCGTATTCCCAATCGCCATGCTCGGCTTTGTTGTATTAAAAGTCTTTTGGTCAAATATTGTATTTCGGTACTTAAGGTGGTAAAATGGGTCGTTGTGGGACCCGCTTCGTAAACTCAATTTTATTAATTAAACGTGCTAGTTTTATATATATGAATTTATGGTTAAAAGCGTTTTGGCTAAAAATGTCGGGAACTAGTCAAACATTTTCGTTAAATTGACTTCCGGGGACAGCGGGCTGTCCAGGTGGTTTGGCGCGCCGCGCACCCACCTGGCGCGCCGCGCAAATGAACTGCACCAGAAATTTTTTTTTTATGTTGTGAAATTTAACGGGAATTGTCGTGGTTTGGTTTGGGTTGTTACATTCTCAGGTTCCTAGAAGTCTTACGCTGTTTACTTATCTGTTATACAAGCTAAGTGCATGGAGTCATACATGCTTTATTCGAGAAAACTTTGCATTCACAAAATCATCACCATGTATCTTATTTGACTGTATTGTCAATGGATGTATTGTTAAAAACTATTATATACGGTGATTGTATATACGTAGAAATCATCAGATGTCGAAAACCTTGGATTTATATATTCATTTATGGTGTGCCTTTTCAAAAGAATGCAATGTTTACAAAACGTATCATATAGAGGTCAAAATCTCACTATGAAATCAATGAATGATGTATTCGTCCAAATGAATTTGGACGGGTCATCACGGTTGACATCAGAGCTTGAGGTCATAGGGAACCAGAATTTACATTAGTGTGTTTAACTGGTAATTGTTAGGATGCATTAGTGAGTCTGGACTATGATCGTATCTGTTTTTACCGAGTTTTGCTTATCATTTCTTGTCAGAAATTACATGCTTATCATTCTTTAGTCTAGACACGTCTTACTGCAATTATTGCATAAATGGAAGTATAGACAAATCATATCTTATCATATTTATCTCAGCAGACTTTGTCTGACACTTTTCCTAAATTTCCTCCGTAGATTACGGAATCTTTTTGCTATATATACGTATTCAAGGAGACTATGATATCATTCAGTATTCAACACTCATCTCATATCGAAAACCCTTTATCCAATCGTATAATATGGATTTCTCCCTTGAATCCTCGAACTCCGAAAGCAGTGTGACCGGAATGGAGCAACCAATTAGCCATCATCTATTCTGGATGAATTGGGGATGGGTTCGTAGCCTACTTAATCATTGGAGACAAGAAGAAGGTGATCCCTTCCATCCACCACATTCCCCTCTGAAGGTATTTCGTATGCTCGAGAGACATATTAAATTAACGTGGCCACTATGTTATGATCCAAGTCGGATCATACCCAATAAAAAGATTACCAACACTTTATATGTATTTATTTTAATGATTGGATTGTTAAGAAAATACGCGACACTTGGATTTTAGAAAATCGGTTTTCTAAAGTATTATCACTTGAGGTAAATTATTTGGATAATTTATATATAATTGTTTATTGGTTTAAATGATTATATTATGTTATATTTTATAAAAGGTTTATAAAATATAAGTAACATAAATAATGCATGGTTTTATTTAACAAGTTTTGTAATTTTATTTAACTAGTTTTATATATATTACACTTGTTATTTAAATGAATAAAAGGATGCAGTTTTTGGGACTCCTAGGTGTGATTCCCATGCTTGCTTGGTTACTTGGAACAAGATATTCCTTAAGCATGCTAGTCTCCTTTTAACCAATGCATTCCTTGACTCAAGTGAATAGAACAACAAGCAAAACACTTACAAAAAACTGCATTTTTCTGCTGGAAAAGAGGCCTACTGGCCGTGGCTGTTTAGAGGGAAAAGGAAGTGGTTTTGCATGATAATCTTGTTTATCAAGTGTCCTAATTAAATCCTAACCAAAGTACTAGGTGTTGGTTATAAGTTTGGGGTATAATCACTTGAGGTTTCATTGTTTTGAGGCTTCATTCAACATCATCTTTGGAGCTTGCTGCTGTCCAGTTTTTGGGGTGCAAAAGGAGTGGGTTCCAAGCTTAGTTTGCTAGCTCATTAAGGTTCTAAAGCCTAACTAGCTTAAAGGGTGGTGTTGGTGCATCAAAGGTTTAGGATTTTACACTCTTGTTCATCATCTTCATCATCATTTTATCTCCTAACTTGGAGAAGGTATAACATCTAAACTCTCTTGTAGTTTGTAAGTATATTAAACAACTTGATCATTGTGGGATTTAACTTTAAATTGGTTAAAGTTTAACAAGTTCTAAAATGGTAATACTTTATGCTTCCGCTTAATTTGATCTTTAAATGTTTCAAGTATGTTTATGAACTTGTTAAATCCCAACAATGGTATCTAGAGCCGAAGTTGTTGAAATATGCTTAGATGATTTTTAAACTCACTATATATTTTGCATTTTATGTACATGCATGATTGTAAAATGCAAAAATTTATGGTTTTGGGTGGGTTTATTATATGGCCGAATTTATGGAGTTCTAAAAGTGGATTTTGGTTCTTCCATTTGGTTCATACTTGGTTGTATTTTAAAGTTCACAATCTAAGCCTTGACCTTGTGTTTGATTGCATGCATGGTTGATTTATATTTATTCAATTGGTTTGTAATAATATTTATTCATTTGGCATGTAATAATTCATTTGGTTATGTAATTTATTTTATATTTGGTATGTAAAATAGATTAGGTTGTAATTTCTTTTTTTAGACAAAAATGTATTAGAATATATTTTGTAAATTGATGAAGATAATGAAGACTTGAAGAACACATGAAGAAGCATTTGGATGCAAGATTAAGTGGGAGATTTAAAATCTCCTACTTTGTGTAATTACCCCTTACCCGGTGGCATTTTGTTTTCGGCTAAACAAAATGCTTACCAAAAGGCTTGATTGTGAACATGTTGTTTTGCATGCTTGGTTGTTTATTGTATGATTGTGGATTGTATGTATGCTACAAGTTAATCACACAAGTTAACAACAAACTAAAATGACAATTTAATTGGTTAAATTTAACATTATTGACACATGCAAAACTACAATTTAATTGGTTAAATTAAAATGGCAAAAGACGTTAATAAATGGTTATTATGAACTAGAAACGGATTGCACATATAAAATGGTTTATATCAAAGTAATAAAATTGGCATTGTTACATGACATGAAAATAGATTTTCATAAGAACCATACACTAAATGCATGTTGGTGTATGGCATAAAAGTTTTCTCAAACTAGAAATAATGAAAACTTAAAATCCCTTTAACAAACAAGGTAAACAAGTTAAACGCCATCCTTTTATGTGACACTTAGACATATTAGGGAACTCATGATGGGATAAAGGTCACCTAACCGTCATGAACAAACTAATATGATTAAGGTGAATTTCGCATGCTTGTGGGATAAAGGTCACCTAACCACTTGCATGTTAAGTTTACATGTTTACACAAGTAGGACGGCTTGATTTGGAAATCATGAACTTAGGGTCACCGAAGCATGATGAACAAATAGGCGTTGATGGGATAATATGACATACAAAAGGATTGCATGATCCCATAACTTAGAAGTTGCAAAAGGATTGCAATTGTCATATAATGACTACCTAGCTAAATCAAATGACGGGATAAAGGTCACCTAACCGAAATTTGGTTTACCGTTGGATTCTAAAATTTAATAAATATCAATTGGATTTAAAGGGTATTGATTGTTAAATTAAAATCGATACTTAAATGAACTTTGTTAAATTTTGTAGATGGCCGCCAATAACAACAACATGCAAAACGCACCTATTAACTTGAACAACCTATCGTTAAGGTCTCTCCTCGAGAAAGACAAACTCAACCATACGAACTTTATGGATTGGTTCCGCAATCTTAGGATTGTCCTCAAACTTGAGGATAAGGCGTATGTGTTGGAAGACCCCATTCCCGATCAACCCGACGAGGATGATACGGAAAGCATGGCTTATTGGGATAAGTATTGCGCCGATTAGGTGCAAGTCGCTTGCCTAATGCTTGGGACTATGATACCCGAACTCCAAAAGGATTTCGAGCATCATACTGCATACGAAATGATCACGCAATTGAAGGAGATGTCCCTTCAACAAGCACGTGTCGAGCGCTTCGAGACCGTTCGAGCGCTTCATGCATGTCTTATGGACGACTCCCAATCCGTTTCATCTTATATCCTCAATATGAAAAGCCTCATTGATTGCGCAAACCGTCTTAATCTCAACATATCTAATGAGCTAGCCACGGATCTTATCCTAAACTCCTTGTCAAAGAGGTTTGACCAATTTGTAATTAATTACAATATGAATGGGATGGATAAGACCATTGGCGAACTTCATGGCATGCTTAGGACGGCGAAAACTAGCATGGGTAAGAGGGCTTCACCCGTGCTAATGATCAATGATGGTGGGTCCAAAGGTAACAACACCTCTAAGCCAAAAGCGGCTAAGAGGAAAGGACCCGCCCATCAAGGTAATGGAAAGGGGAGGATGGTTACCCCAACCAAAAACAAGAACAAGAAGAAAAAGGTTGCCGGACAAGCAAACCCCAAGGAAGACCCGTGCTTCGGTTGCGGTGAAATGGGTCACTGGAAACGCAACTGCCCGGTCTACCTTAAGGAGTTGAAGGAAAAGAGGGATGCGGGGAATACCTCAGGTAATTTATATATGGTATATATAGAGCTTAGTATTACTTCTTCTAATACATGGGTATTAGACACTAGATGTGGAACTCACATTTGCAATTCTTTGCAGGGGTTCAAAAGAAGTAGCAAGCAAACGGGAACATCAAGTCTCTTTATGGGTAATGGAGCCAAAATGCAAGTGAAGGCTCAAGGAGACTTTATATTAAAGCTTCCAAGTGGTTTGGAACTTATTTTGAACAATATTTTGTATGCACCAGATTTATGTCGAAACATTATTTCAGTTTCTCGTTTAAAACAATGTGGGTTTTATCTTAATTTTGTTAATGATTATATCCATGTTTATTTAGATAATGTATTCTATTTTAAGGCTTCGCCTTCAAATGGAATTTATGAATTGGTTCATGATGACACATCATCTAGTAGCTCAATATACCATACTAGCACCAAGAAACTCAAAAGGGATTTGAGTGATTCCTACTTATGGCATTGTCGCCTTGGTCACATAAACAAGAATCGAATGCATACACTCTAAAAGAATGGCCTTTTGAAATCAAATGAACTAGACTCGTTTGATGTATGTGAATCTTGTTTACAAGGCAAAATGACTAAAGCACCTTTCAAAGGGATCTACGAAAGGGCTAAGGACTTATTGGGATTAATACATTCTGATGTATGTGGACCCTTTAAGCCCATAACTAGGAATGGTGAAAGATACTTCGTTACTTTCATTGATGACTTCAGTCGTTTCGGATATGTCTACTTGTTAAGACATAAGGACGAAACTTTTGAAGCATTCAAAGAGTATCAAAACGAAGTACAAAATCAACTCAATAAGACAATCAAGGTATTTCGTACCGATAGAGGAGGTGAATACCTAAGCGATGCCTTCCAAGATCATCTTAGAAGTTGTGGGATTATCTCGCAACTTACTCCACCCGGGACACCACAGCTTAATGGTGTGTCCGAAAGGAGGAACCGAACCCTAATGGATATGGTTCGATCTATGATGGCTAGAAGCTCGTTACCTCTATCATTTTGGGGTTATTGTCTATGCTCCGCCGCTTGTATTTTAAATATGGCCCCAACCAAGAAAGTGGAACGAACACCTCATGAGATGTGGTTTGGAAAACCACCATCTCTATCATACTTAAAGGTATGGGGATGTGAAGCTTACCCTAAGCGTTACGTCCCCAATAAGTTGAATGCTCGATCCACGAAGTGTATCTTCATAGGATATCCCAAGGATGACATGGGATACTATTTCTATGATTCATCCGAGCAAAATGTGTTTGTTGCTCAGAAGGCTGAATTCCTTGAAACTAAGTTCCTAATGGAAGGTGATAGTGAAAGGAAGATAGATCTTGAGGAGGTTCAAGATCAAGTAGATGATACACAATTGGTTGACACTAGCACTCAACATGAAAATGTTGAGAATGATCAAATGGATGATCAAAATATACAAGACGTTCGCAGATCTGGTAGGATTAGTAATCCACCTGAGAGATATGGGTTTCTCATGGATGGTTGCTATGTGGTTGATTTAGATGAACCAACAAACTACCAAGATGCTTTATCAAGGATTGATAAAGATAAATCGCAGGAAGCCATGAACGCTGAGATGCAATCCATGTATGACAACCAAGTTTGGGAACTTGTTGAACAACCTACTGGCTCAAGGCTAGTTGATTGTAAATGGCTTTTCAAAATGAAAACCGACATGCATGGAAACTTGGATACATATAAAGCTAGACTTGTAGCAAAAGGTTTCACTCAAACTCAAGGGATTGACTATGATGAAACTTTTTCGCCTGTGGCAATGTTAAAGTCTATTAGGATATTACTTGCCATTGCTGCTCATTATGATTATGAAATATGGCAAATGGATGTCAAGACCGCTTTCCTAAATGGACATCTTGAGGAAGATGTCTATATGGTTCAGCCTGAAGGTTTTGTTGATCCAAAATATCCTAAAAAGGTATGCAAGTTAAAGAAGTCAATCTACGGATTGAAACAAGCATCTAGAATGTGGAATCATCGTTTTAATGAGGAAGCCAAGAAATTTGGCTTCATTAAAAATGGTGATGAAGCTTGTGTATACAAGAAGGCTAGTGGGAGCACAATCATGTTCCTTGTACTATATGTGGATGATATATTGTTATTTGGAAATGATATTCCTGCAATGCAAAGTGTTAAAACTTGGCTAAGTAAATGCTTCTCCATTAAGGATCTTGGAGAAGCACAATACGTTTTGGGGATTGGGATCTACAGGGATAGATCCAAGAAACTGATAGGTTTGAATCAAAGTGCATACATTGAAAAGATCTTGAAAAGATTCAAGATAGAGAACTCTAAGAAAGGTTTGGTACCTATTCAAAAGGGAACACTTCTCAGTTCATCTCAGTGCCCTACCAAGAAAGATGAACAGGAGAGAATGAAGAAAGTCCCATATGCATCAGCCATTGGGTCAATTATGTATGCAATGATATGCACTAGACCGGATGTGTCATGCGCTCTTAGCCTGACAAGTAGATACCAGAATAACCCAGAGAACAGTCATTGGATTGCTGTCAAAAGTATATTGAAATACCTTAGAAGGACTAAGGATATGTTTCTGATATATGGGTCTGGTGAGGAGGAACTCACTGTAAAAGGTTACGTGGATGCGAGTTTCTAAACTGATCGAGATGATTCTCAATCACAATCCGGTTATGTCTTCACGTTAAATGGAGGTGCGGTCTCTTGGAAGAGTTCAAAACAGGATGTTGTTGCTTTATCCACTACAGAGTCGGAGTACATCGCCGCATCATTGGCAGCTCAGGAAGCTGCATGGATGAAGAAATTCATCGACGACTTAGGAGTAGTCCCTTCCATTCAGGACCCTCTTGAGATCTTTTGTGACAACGAGGGTGCGATTGCCCAAATCAAAGAACCTCGTGCTCATCAAAAGACCCGTCACATTGAGCGGAGATTCAACTACATAAGGGATGAAGTTGAAAAGGGAAAGATATGTATTCGCAAAGTTCATACAGATCTTAATATAGCGGATCCTCTCATGAAGCTCTTACATGGATCAAAACATGCAGGACATGTTTGTGCATTAGGACTTCGATATTCTAGTGATTGGTCATGATCTGTTTTAAGTATTGTAATGGAACGAAATTGTTCAAACTCATTAATATAATTATGGCATTAATTTATTTTGAGCAATGTTCCTATTTTGCATGTTTTATCCATGAATAAGTAATTATTCTAAATTCCGTAGTCGATCACATTTGTGGGAGCAAGTGTGAGGTTTAGACTATTATGATCTTGGATTGGTATACATTCACGGAATGAATGTGAGGCAATGTTGCAACCAAGGTTCATATATATTTGTGGGATACAAATATTGGAAGACCCGCTCTCAAGATTTACTAAATGGAGCCTTTGTGGTTGATCACACGTAATCTTGAGTAAAGGCGAATATCATTGTATTCTCTGACCTGAGATACATATTGTAGTGACCCGAACTTTTCCATGTTTATATATATTAATTGAGATTGATATTTACATGATTAAATGTTTCCAACATGTTAAGCAATCAAACTTGTTAAGACTTGATTAATTGAAATATGTTTCATATAGACAATTGACCACCCAAGTTGACCGGTTATTCACGAACGTTAAAACTTGTAAAAACTATATGATGACATATATATGGATATATATATAGTTAACATGATACTATGATAAGTAAACATATCATTAAGTATATTAACAATGAACTACATATGTAAAAACAAGACTACTAACTTAATGATTTTTAAACGAGACATATATGTAACGATTATCGTTGTAAAGACATTTAATGTATATATATATATCATATTAAGAGATATTTATACATGATAATATCATGATAATATAATAATTTAAAATATCATTTGATATTATAAACATTGGGTTAACAACATTTAACAAGATCGTTAACCTAAAGGTTTCAAAACAACACTTACATGTAACGACTAACGATGACTTAATGACTCAGTTAAAATGTATATACATGTAGTGTTTTAATATGTATTTATACACTTTTGAAAGACTTCAATACACTTATCAAAATACTTCTACTTAACAAAAATGCTTACAATTACATCCTCGTTCAGTTTCATCAACAATTCTACTCGTATGCACCCGTATTCGTACTCGTACAATACACAGCTTTTAGATGTATGTACTATTGGTATATACACTCCAATGGTCAGCTATTAGCAGCCCATGTGAGTCACCTAACACATGTGGGAACCATCATTTGGCAACTAGCATGAAATATCTCATAAAATTACAAAAATATGAGTAATCATTCATGACTTATTTACATGAAAACAAAATTACATATCCTTTATATCTAATCCATACACCAACGACCAAAAACACCTACAAACACTTTCATTCTTCAATTTTCTTCATCTAATTGATCTCTCTCAAGTTCTATCTTCAAGTTCTAAGTGTTCTTCATATATTCTACAAGTTCTAGTTACATAAAATCAAGAATACTTTCAAGTTTGCTAGCTCACTTCCAATCTTGTAAGGTGATCATCCAACCTCAAGAAATCTTTGTTTCTTACAGTAGGTTATCATTCTAATACAAGGTAATAATCATATTCAAACTTTGGTTCAATTTCTATAACTATAACAATCTTATTTCAAGTGATGATCTTACTTGAACTTGTTTTCGTGTCATGATTCTGCTTCAAGAACTTCGAGCCATCCAAGGATACGTTGAAGCTAGATCCATTTTTCTATTTTCCAGTAGGTTTATCCAAGGAACTTAAGGTAGTAATGATTTTCATAACATCATTCGATTCATACATATAAAGCTATCTTATTCGAAGGTTTAAACTTGTAATCACTAGAACAAAGTTTAGTTAATTCTAAACTTGTTCGCAAACAAAAGTTAATCCTTCTAACTTGACTTTTAAAATCAACTAAACACATGTTCTATATCTATATGATATGCTAACTTAATGATTTAAAACCTGGAAACACGAAAAATACCGTAAAACCGGATTTACGCCGTCGTAGTAACACCGCGGGCTGTTTTGGGTTAGTTAATTAAAAACTATGATAAACTTTGATTTAAAAGTTGTTATTCTGAGAAAATGATTTTTATTATGAACATGAAACTATATCCAAAAATTATGGTTAAACTCAAAGTGGAAGTATGTTTTCTAAAATGGTCATCTAGACGTCGTTCTTTCGACTGAAATGACTACCTTCACAAAAACGACTTGTAACTTACTTTTCTGACTATAAACATATACATTTTATGTTTAGATTCATAAAATAGAGTTCAATATGAAACCATAGCAATTTGATTCACTCAAAACGGATTTAAAATGAAGAAGTTATGGGTAAAACAAGATTGGATAATTTTTCTCATTTTAGCTACTTGAAAATTGGTAACAAATCTATTCCAACCATAACTTAATCAACTTGTATTGTATATTATGTAATCTTGAGATACCATAGACACGTATACAATGTTTCGACCTATCATGTCGACACATCTATATATATTTCAGAACAACCATAGACACTCTATATGTGAATGTTGGAGTTAGCTATACAGGGTTGAGGTTGATTCCAAAATATATATAGTTTGAGTTGTGATCAATACTGAGATACGTATACACTGGGTCGTGGATTGATTAAAGATAATATTTACCGATTTATTTCTGTACATCTAACTGTGGACAACTAGTTGTAGGTTACTAACGAGGACAGCTGACTTAATAAACTTAAAACATCAAAATATATTAAAAGTGTTGTAAATATATTTTGAACATACTTTGATATATATGTATATATTGTTATAGGTTCGTGAATCAACCAGTGGCCAAGTCTTACTTCCCGACGAAGTAAAAATCTGTGAAAGTGAGTTATAGTCCCACTTTTAAAATCTAATATTTTTGGGATGAGAATACATGCATGTTTTATAAATGATTTACAAAATAGACACAAGTACGTGAAACTACATTCTATGGTTGAATTATCGAAATCGAATATGCCCCTTTTTATTAAGTCTGGTAATCTAAGAATTAGGGAACAGACACCCTAATTGACGCGAATCCTAAAGATAGATCTATTGGGCTTAACAAACCCCATCCAAAGTACCGGATGCTTTAGTACTTCGAAATTTATATCATATCCGAAGGGTGTCCCGGAATGATGGGGATATTCTTATATATGCATCTTGTTAATGTCGGTTACCAGGTGTTCACCATATGAATGATTTTTATCTCTATGTATGGGATGTGTATTGAAATATGAAATCTTGTGGTCTATTATTATGATTTGATATATATAGGTTAAACCTATAACTCACCAACATTTTTGTTGACGTTTTAAGCATGTTTATTCTCAGGTGATTATTAAGAGCTTCCGCTGTCGCATACTTAAATAAGGACGAGATTTGGAGTCCATGCTTGTATGATATTGTATAAAAACTGCATTCAAGAAACTTATTTTGTTGTAACATATTTGTATTGTAAACCATTATGTAATGGTTGTGTGTAAACAGGATATTTTAGATTATCATTATTTGATAATCTACGTAAAGCTTTTTAAACCTTTATTGATGAAATAAAGGTTATGGTTTGTTTTAAAATGAATGCAGTCTTTGAAAAAACGTCTCATATAGAGGTCAAAACCTCGCAACGAAATCAATTAATATGGAACGTTTTTAATCAATAAGAACGGGACATTTCAGTTGGTATCCGAGCGTTGGTCTTAGAGAACCAGAATTTTGCATTAGTGTATCTTATCGAGTTTGTTAGGATGCATTAGTGAGTCTGGACTTCGACCGTGTTTACTTGAAAAATGATTGCTTAACAAATTTTGTTGGAAACTATATATTTTTAACATGTGAATATTATGTGATATATTAATCTCTTAACGCGTTTGATATTATGTGATAGATGTCTACCTCTAGAACAAGTCCCATTGACTTACCTAATAATAATGAAGAGTCAAATGTAAATTGGAATGATTCGTGGACTGATTCACAAGTTCCCGAAGAGGAACCGGAAGAAGAGTCGGAAGCGGAAGAAGAATCGAAACCGGAAGAAGAATCGGAACCGGAAGAAGAATCGGAACCGGATGAAGAAATAGAACCGGTGGGGGAAATAATAAAACGGTTAAGTAAAAGAAAATCCTCAACCAACCGACCAAGGTTAATTATGGTCAATGGTGTTTCCGCCAAGGAAGCAAAATATTGGGAGGATTACCAATTCTCCGATGAATCGGATTCCGACGAGAATTCCGATGATGTTATAGAAATTACCCCAACTGAATTTAAAAAGGCAAAAGAAAATAATAAGGGAAAGGGCATAAAAATAGAGAAATCTAATTCCAACCCCGATGAACTTTATATGTATCGTCAACCCCCGAAGTCCTTAAGTTGTAACAATGACCCGGGAACCTCTAAACCACCAGGTTTTTCTAAACCAATGTGGAAAACGACGGCTCGTATTAGGGGAACATCATATATCCCTAGAAACTTGGCAAAACGAACCAAAACCGAAGAAGAAGAAGCAAGCGAGTCGGAATAAGATAGTTGTATTCGTGTGGTGTAATATATGTAATATAGTGTGCTTATGCTTTATGATATATGTAAAAATTGCTTGTATTAATAAGTATTTTTTTATGAATCTAACTCTTGTCTATTTTACAGTATAAAAACACAAAATGGATAGACAACCCAATATTTTAAGAGACCTACCCGGAGACATGATTGATGAAATCTTGTCTAGAGTCGGTCAGAATTCTTCGGCATAACTATTTAAGGCGAGATCAGTTTGTAAGACATTCGAAGAACGTTCCAAGAATGCCTTGGTTTATAAAAGGCTTTCGTTCGAAAGATGGGGGATATCACATTGGGAAATCCATAAGTTATGATGTGTTTACTTTGACGCATATATTGCGGGGAACCCAAATGCTATTTTACGCAATGGGTTAAGAAATTATTTTGACTCAATATGTCCGAATATTGGACTTCGTGATTTAGAAAAAGTGACTAACATGCAACATAAAGAAGCATGTTATGCTTACGGATTAGTAATGTTCGCATCTCACCAAAGTGAGAACAAGAACATCGGGCTACAACTATTAAACAAAACGTTCCCACAAGTGACGGAGTCGGTAATTGGGGTAAGAAATGAGGTTTTTAGATTGTTACGGGACTGTTGGACATTACGTAACCCTCGTCCCTTTGACGACGTTACAACACGCTGTCTTATCAACGGCCATAACAGTTATGTTCCACAAGACCAAGGATGGGAAGTAATCCTAGTAAAACCAAAATGCATGACTTGTTTCTGGACGTATGAATTACTTGTCTTAATTGCCTTTGCTGAACGACTTGTGTACTAGCTAGAATTATCTTCACAACTATCTTGTATCAAAGTTATTGTGTGCTATATTTCATGCTTTATGTAAAATAAGCGGTATTGTAAGTTTGTAAAATATTGTATAAAAGTTTGAACGCGAAATATTATTATAATCAGTTTTTCATATAGAATTGTAGTAGTTGAATTGTATATTAGCTACTAAGTATGAACTTAACGGGTAGGTACTACCCGAATTTAAAATTATAAAACGCTAATATGAAGAAAAAACTTTTATAAATGAGTTCATATTATGCTACGAAATACTATTAACTACTCTTAATATTCTGTATGATTAACTTGTTCCATTTGACTATTTTGAAGGAAATGGCACCGACTACTCGACACACCGTGAATATGAATGAAGAGGAATTCCGTACTTTTCTAGCTTCAAACATAGCCGCAGTACAGGCTGCGCTACATACCAACAATAACCTTGGATCTAGCAGTGCAGGAAATCGTGTAGGATGCACCTACAAAGAATTCACTGCCTGCAAACCTTTGGAATTTGATGGAACCGAAGGACCGATCGGATTGAAACGGTGGACCGAGAAGGTCGAATCGGTGTTTGCCATAAGTAAGTGTACCGAAGAGGACAAAGTGAAGTACGCTACGCATACCTTCACAGGTTCTACGTTAACATGGTGGAATACCTATCTAGAGCAAGTGGGACAAGACGATGCGTACGCACTACCGTGGTCAGCATTCAAGCACTTGATGAACGAGAAGTACCGTCCCAGAACCGAGGTCAATAAGCTCAAGACAGAACTTAGAGGGTTACAAACCCAAGGATTTGATATTACCACGTACGAAAGACGATTCACAGAATTGTGCCTATTGTGTCCGGGAGCATTCGAAGATGAGGAAGAGAAGATCGACGCGTTTGTAAAAGGATTACCGGAAAGAATCCAAGAAGATATAAGTTCACACGAGCCCGCCTCCATACAACAGGCATGTAGAATGGCTCACAAACTAGTGAACCAGATTGAAGAAAGAATTAAAGAACAGACTGCTGAAGAGGCCAATGTGAAGCAAGTCAAAAGAAAGTGGGAGGAAAACGGTGATAAGAATCACCAATACAACAACAACAGCAATTACAACAATAATCGCAACAATTATCCCAACAATCGCAACATCAATCGCAACTACAACAAACGGCCCAACAACAACAACAACAACAACAGCAACTACAACAATCATCCCAACAACAATAATAACCGCAACAACAACAACAATCAGAAGCAGCTATGCCAAAGGTGTGAAAAGTATCACTCGGGGTTCTGCACCAAATTTTGCAACAAGTGTAAAAAAAATGGTCATAGCGCGGCGAAGTGTGAGGTCTACGGACCAGGGGTTAATAGAACGAAAGGAACAAATGGTGTCAGAACGAGTAATGGCGGAGCAAGTAGTGTCGGAGCAAGTTATGCCAATGTAGCTTGTTATAAATGTGGAAAACCGGGCCACATTATTAGAAATTGCCCGAACCAGGAGAACACGAATGGACAAGGCCGCGGAAGAGTTTTCAATATTAATGCGGCAGAGGCACAGGAAGACCCGGAGCTTGTTACGGGTACGTTTCTTATTGATAATAAACCTGCTTACGTTTTATTTGATTCGGGTGCGGATAGAAGCTATATGAGTAGAGATTTTTGTGCTAAATTAAGTTGTCCATTGACGCCTTTGGATAGTAAATTTTTACTCGAATTAGCAAATGGTAAATTAATTTCAGCAGATAATATATGTCGGAATTGAGAAATTAAACTGGTTAGCGAAACATTTAAGATTGATTTGATACCAGTAGAGTTAGGGAGTTTTGATGTGATAATCGGTATGGACTGGTTGAAAGAAGTGAAAGCAGAGATCGTTTGTTACAAAAATGCAATTCGCATTATACGAGAAAAAGGAAAACCCTTAATGGTGTACGGAGAAAAGGGCAACACGAAGCTACATCTTATTAGTAATTTGAAGGCACAAAAACTAATAAGAAAAGGTTGCTATGCTGTTCTAGCACACGTCGAGAAAGTACAAACTGAAGAAAAGAGCATCAATGATGTTCCCATTGCAAAAGAATTTCCCGATGTATTTTCGAAAGAATTACCGGGATTACCCCCACATCGATCCGTTGAATTTCAAATAGATCTTGTACCAGGAGCTGCACCAATAGCTCGTGCTCCTTACAGACTCGCACCCAGCGAGATGAAAGAACTGCAAAGCCAATTACAAGAACTTTTAGAGCGTGGTTTCATTCGACCAAGCACATCACCGTGGGGAGCTCCTGTTTTGTTTGTCAAGAAGAAAGATGGTACATTCAGGTTGTGTATCGACTACCGAGAGTTGAACAAACTTACCATCAAGAACCGCTACCCACTACCGAGAATCGACGACTTATTTGATCAACTACAAGGCTCGTCTGTTTATTCAAAGATTGACTTACGTTCCGGGTATCATCAAATGCGGGTGAAAGAAGATGATATTCCAAAGACTGCTTTCAGAACACGTTACGGTCATTACGAGTTTATGGTCATGCCGTTTGGTTTAACTAATGCACCAGCTGTGTTCATGGACCTTATGAACCGAGTGTGTGGACCATACCTTGACAAGTTTGTCATTGTTTTCATTGATGACATACTTATTTACTCAAAGAATGACCAAGAACACGGTGAACATTTGAGAAAGGTGTTAGAAGTATTGAGGAAGGAAGAATTGTATGCTAAGTTTTCAAAGTGTGCATTTTGGTTGGAAGAAGTTCAATTCCTCGGTCACATAGTGAACAAAGAAGGTATTAAGGTGGATCCGGCAAAGATAGAAACTGTTGAAAAGTGGGAAACCCCGAAAACTCCGAAACACATACGCCAGTTTTTAGGACTAGCCGGTTACTACAGAAGGTTCATCCAAGACTTTTCCAGAATAGCAAAACCCTTGACTGTATTAACGCATAAAGGGAAGAAATTTGAATGGAATGATGAACAAGAGAAAGCGTTTCAGTTATTGAAGAAACAGCTAACTACGACACCTATATTGTCATTGCCTGAAGGGAATGATGATTTTGTGATTTATTGTGACGTATCAAAGCAAGGTCTCGGTTGTGTATTAATGTAACGAACGAAGGTGATTGCTTATGCGTCTAGACAATTGAAGATTCACGAACAAAATTATACGACGCATGATTTGGAATTAGGCGCGGTTGTTTTTGCATTAAAGACTTGGAGGCACTACTTATATGGGGTCAAAAGTATTATATATACCGACCACAAAAGTCTTCAACACATATTTAATCAGAAACAACTGAATATGAGGCAGCGTAGGTGGATTGAATTGTTGAATGATTACGACTTTGAGATTCGTTACCACCCGGGGAAGGCAAATGTGGTAGCCGATGCCTTGAACAGGAAGGACAGAGAACCCATTCGAGTAAAATCTATGAATATAATGATTCATAATAACCTTACTACTCAAATAAAGGAGGCTCAACAAGGAGTTTTAAAAGAAGGAAATTTAAAGGATGAAATACCCAAAGGATCGGAGAAGCATCTTAATATTCATGAAGACGGAACCCGGTATAGGGCTGAAAGGATTTGGGTACCAAAATTTGAAGATATGAGAGAAATGGTACTTAGAGAAGCTCATAAAACCAGATACTCAATACATCCTGGAACGGGGAAGATGTACAAGGATCTCAAGAAACATTTTTGGTGGCCGGGTATGAAAGCCGATGTTGCTAAATACGTAGGAGAATGTTTGACGTGTTCTAAGGTCAAAGCTGAGCATCAGAAACCATCAGGTCTACTTCAACAACCCGAAATCCCGGAATGGAAATGGGAAAACATTACCATGGATTTCATCACTAAATTGCCAAGGACTGCAAGTGGTTTTGATACTATTTGGGTAATAGTTGATCGTCTCACCAAATCAGCACACTTCCTGCCAATAAGAGAAGATGACAAGATGGAGAAGTTGGCACGACTGTATTTGAAGGAAGTCGTCTCCAGACATGGAATACCAATCTCTATTATCTCTGATAGGGATGGCAGATTTATTTCAAGATTCTGGCAGACATTACTGCAAGCATTAGGAACTCGTCTAGACATGAGTACTGCCTATCATCCACAAACTGATGGGCAGAGCGAAAGGACGATACAAACGCTTGAAGACATGCTACGAGCATGTGTTATTGATTTCGGAAACAGTTGGGATCGACATCTACCGTTAGCAGAATTTTCCTACAACAACAGCTACCATTCAAGCATTGAGATGGCGCCGTTTGAAGCACTTTATGGTAGAAAGTGCAGGTCTCCGATTTGTTGGAGTGAAGTGGGGGATAGACAGATTACGGATCCGGAGATTATACAAGAAACTACCGAGAAGATCATTCAAATTCAACAAAGGTTGAAAACCGCCCAAAGTCGACAAAAGAGCTACGCTGACATTAAAAGAAAAGATATAGAATTTGAAATTGGAGAGATGGTCATGCTTAAAGTTGCACCTTGGAAAGGCGTCATTCGATTTGGTAAACGAGGGAAATTAAATCCAAGGTATATTGGACCATTCAAGATTATTGATCGTGTCGGACCAGTAGCTTACCGACTTGAGTTACCTCAACAACTCGCGGCTGTACATAACACTTTCCACGTCTCGAATTTGAAGAAATGTTTTGCTAAAGAAGATCTCATTATTCCGTTAGATGAAATCCAAATCAACGAAAAACTCCAATTCATCGAAGAACCCGTCGAAATAATGGACCCGAACTTTTCCATGTTTATATATATTAATTGAGATTGATATTTACATGATTAAATGTTTCCAACATGTTAAGCAATCAAACTTGTTAAGACTTGATTAATTGAAATATGTTTCATATAGACAATTGACCACCCAAGTTGATCGGTGATTCACGAACGTTAAAACTTGTAAAAACTATATGATGACATATATATGGATATATATATAGTTAACATGATACTATGATAAGAAAACATATCATAAAGTATATTAACAATGAACTACATATGTAAAAACAAGACTACTAACTTAATGATTTTTAAACGAGACATATATGTAACGATTATCGTTGTAAAGACATTTAATGTATATATATCATATTAAGAGATATTCATACATGATAATATCATGATAATATAATAATTTAAAATCTCATTTGATATTATAAACATTGGGTTAACAACATTTAACAAGATCGTTAACCTAAAGGTTTCAAAACAACACTTACATGTAACGACTAACGATGACTTAACGACTCAGTTAAAATGTATATACATGTAGTGTTTTAATATATATTTATACACTTTTGAAAGACTTCAATACACTTATCAAAATACTTCTACTTAACAAAAATGCTTACAATTACATCCTCGTTCAGTTTCATCAACAATTCTACTCGTATGCACCCGTATTCGTACTCGTACAATACACAGCTTTTAGATGTATGTACTATTGGTATATATACTCCAATGATCAGCTCTTAGTAGCCCATGTGAGTCACCTAACACATGTGGGAACCATCATTTGGCAACTAGCATGAAATATCTCATAAAATTACAAAAATATGAGTAATCATTCATGACTTATTTACATGAAAACAAAATTACATATCCTTTATATCTAATCCATACACCAACGACCAAAAACACCTACAAACACTTTCATTCTTCAATTTTCTTCATCTAATTGATCTCTCTCAAGTTCTATCTTCAAGTTCTAAGTGTTCTTCATAAATTCCAAAAGTTCTAGTTTCATAAAATCAAGAATACTTTCAAGTTTGCTAGCTCACTTCCAATCTTGTAAGGTGATCATCCAACCTCAAGAAATCTTTGTTTCTTACAGTAGGTTATCATTCTAATACAAGGTAATAATCATATTCAAACATTGGTTCAATTTCTATAACTATAACAATCTTATTTCAAGTGATGATCTTACTTGAACTTGTTTTCGTGTCATGATTCTGCTTCAAGAACTTCGAGCCATCCAAGGATCCATTGAAGCTAGATCCATTTTTCTCTTTTCCAGTAGGTTTATCCAAGGAAATTAAGGTAGTAATGATATTCATAACATCATTCGATTCATACATATAAAGCTATCTTATTCGAAGGTTTAAACTTGTAATCACTAGAACATAGTTTAGTTAATTCTAAACTTATTCGCAAACAAAAGTTAATCCTTCTAACTTGACTTTTAAAATCAAGTAAACACATGTTCTATATCTATATGATATGCTAACTTAATGATTTAAAACCTGGAAACACGAAAAACACCGTAAAACCGGATTTACGCCGTCGTAGTAACACCGCGGGCTGTTTTGGGTTAGTTAATTAAAAACTATGATAAACTTTGATTTAAAAGTTGTTATTCTGAGAAAATGATTTTTATTATGAACATGAAACTATATCCAAAAATTATGATTAAACTCAAAGTGGAAGTATGTTTTCTAAAATGGTCATCTAGACGTCGTTCTTTCGACTGAAATGACTACCTTTACAAAAATGACTTGTAACTTATTTTTCCGACTATAAACCTATACTTTTCTGTTTAGATTCATAAAATAGAGTTCAATATCAAACCATAGCAATTTGATTCACTCAAAACGGATTTAAAATGAAGAAGTTATGGGTAAAACAAGATTGGATAATTTTTCTCATTTTAGCTACGTGAAAATTGGTAACAAATCTATTCCAACCATAACTTAATCAACTTGTATTATATATTATGTAATCTTGAGATACCATAGACACGTATACAATGTTTCGACCTATCATGTCGACACATCTATATATATTTCGGAACAACCATAGACACTCTATATGTGAATGTTGGAGTTAGCTATACAGGGTTGAGGTTGATTCCAAAATATATATAGTTTGAGTTGTGATCAATACTGAGATACGTATACACTGGGTCGTGGATTGATTCAAGATAATATTTATCGATTTATTTCTGTACATCTAACTGTGGACAACTAGTTGTAGGTTACTAACGAGGACAGCTGACTTAATAAACTTAAAACATCAAAATATATTAAAAGTGTTGTAAATATATTTTGAACATACTTTGATATATATGTATATATTGTTATAGGTTCGTGAATCAACCAGTGGCCAAGTCTTACTTCCCGACGAAGTAAAAATCTGTGAAAGTGAGTTATAGTCCCACTTTTAAAATCTAATATTTTTGGGATGAGAATACATGCAGGTTTTATAAATGATTTACAAAATAGACACAAGTACGTGAAACTACATTTTATGGTTGAATTATCGAAATCGAATATGCCCCTTTTATAAAGTCTGGTAATCTAAGAATTAGGGAACAGACACCCTAATTGACGCGAATCCTAAAGATAGATCTGTTGGGCCTAACAAACCCCATCCAAAGTACCGGATGCTTTAGTACTTCGAAATTTATATCATATCCGAAGGGTGTCCCGGAATGATGGGGATATTCTTATATATGCATCTTGTTATTGTCGGTTACCAGGTGTTCACCATATGAATGATTTTTATCTCTATGTATGGGATGTGTATTGAAATATGAAATCTTGTGGTCTATTGTTACGATTTGATATATATAGGTTAAACCTATAACTCACCAACATTTTTGTTGACGTTTAAAGCATGTTTATTCTCAGGTGAATACTAAGAGCTTCCGCTGTTGCATACTAAAATAAGGACAAGATTTGGAGTCCATGTTTGTATGATATTGTGTAAAAACTGCATTCAAGAAACTGATTTCGATGTAACATATTTGTATTGTAAACCATTATGTAATGGTCGTGTGCAAACAGGATATTTTAGATTATCATTATTTGATAATCTACGTAAAGCTTTTTAAACCTTTATTTATGAAATAAAGGTTATGGTTTGTTTTAAAAATGAATGCAGTCTTTGAAAAACGTCTCATATAGAGGTCAAAACCTCGCAACGAAATCAATTAATATGGAACGTTTTTAATCAATAAGAACGGGACATTTCAGTTGGTATCCGAGCGTTGGTCTTAGAGAACCAGAATTTTGCATTAGTGTGTCTTATCGAGTTTGTTAGGATGCATTAGTGAGTCTGGACTTCGACCGTGTTTACTTGAAAAATGATTGCTTAACAAATTTTGTTGGAAACTATATATTTTTAACATGTGAATATTATGTGATATATTAATCTCTTAACGCGTTTGATATTATGTGATAGATGTCTACCTCTAGAACAAGTCCCATTGACTCACCTAATAATAATGAAGAGTCAAATGTAATTTGGAATGATTCGTGGACTGATTCACAAGTTCCCGAAGAGGAACCGGAAGAAGAGTCGGAACCGGAAGAAGAATCGGAACCGGAAGAAGAATCGGAACCGGATGAAGAAATAGAACCGGTGGGGGAAATAATAAAACGGTTAAGTAAAAGAAAATCCTCAACCAACCGACCAAGGTTAATTATGGTTAATGGTGTTTCCGCCAAGGAAGCAAAATATTGGGAGGATTACCAATTCTCCGATGAATCGGATTCCGACGAGAATTCCGATGATGTTATAGAAATTACCCCAACTGAATTTAAAAAGGCAAAAGAAAATAATAAGGGAAAGGGCATAAAAATAGGGAAATCTAATTCCAACCCCGATGAACTTTATATGTATCGTCAACCCCCGAAGTCCTTAAGTTGTAACAATGACCCGGGAACCTCTAAACCACCAGGTTTTTCTAAACCAATGTGGAAAATTACGGCTCGTATTAGGGGAACATCATATATCCCTAGAAACCTGGAAAAACGAACCAAAACCGAAGAAGAAGAAACGAGCGAGTCGGAATAAGATAGTTGTATTCGTGTGGTGTAATATATGTAATATAGTGTGCTTATGCTTTATGATATATGTAAAAATTGCTTGTATTAATAAGTATTTTTTTATGAATCTAACTCTTGTCTATTTTACAGTTTAAAAACACAAAATGGATAGACAACCCAATATTTTAAGAGACCTACCCGGAGACATGATTGATGAAATCTTGTCTAGAGTCGGTCAGAATTCCTCGGCACAACTATTTAAGGCGAGATCAGTTTGTAAGACATTCGAAGAACGTTCCAAGAATGTCTTGGTTTATAAGAGACTTTCGTTTGAAAGATGGGGGATATCACATTGGGAAACCCATAAGTTACGATGTGTTTACTTTGACGCATATATTGCGGGGAACCCAAATGCTATTTTAAGCAACGGGTTAAGAAATTATTTTGACTCAATATATCCGAATATTGGACTTCGTGATTTAGAAAAAGCGGCTAACATGCAACATAAAGAAGCATGTTATGCTTACGGATTAGTAATGTTCGCTTTTCACTAAAGTGAGAACAAGAACATCGGGCTACAACTATTAAACAAAACGTTTTCACAAGTGACGGAGTCGGTAATTGGGGTAAGAAATGAGGTTTTTAGATTGTTACGGGACTGTTGGACATTACGTAACCCTCGTCCCTTTGACGACGTTACAACACGCTGTCTTATCAACGGCCATAACGGTTATGTTCCACAAGACCAAGGATGGGAAGTAGTCCTAGTAAAACCAGAATGCATGACTTGTTTCTGGACGTATGAATTACGTGTCTTTATTGCCTTTGCTGAACGACTTGTGTACTAGCTAGAATTATCTTCACAACTATCTTGTATCAAAGTTATTGTGTGCTATATTTCATGCTTTATGTAAAATAAGCGGTATTGTAAGTTTGTAAAATATTGTATAAAAGTTTGAACGCGAAATATTATTACAATCAGTTTTTCATATAGAATTGTAGTAGTTGAATTGTATATTAGCTACTAAGTATGAACTTAACGGGTAGGTACTACCCAAATTTAAACTTATAAAACGCTAATATGAAGAAAAAGCTTTTATAAATGAGTTCATATTATGCTACGAAATACTATTAACTACTCTTAATATTCTGTATGATTAACTTGTTCCATTTGACTATTTTGAAGGAAATGGCACCGACTACTCGACACACCGTTAATATGAATGAAGAGGAATTCCGTACTTTTCTAGCTTCAAACATAGCCGCAGTACAGGCTGCACTACATACCAACAATAACCTTGGATCTGGCAGTACAGGAAATAGTGTAGGATGCACCTACAAAGAATTCACTGCCTGCAAACCTTTGGAATTTGATGGAACCGAAGGACCGATCGGATTGAAACGGTGGACCGAGAAGGTCGAATCGGTGTTTGCCATAAGTAAGTGTACTGAAGAGGACAAAGTGAAGTACGCTACGCATACCTTCACAGGTTCTGCGTTAACATGGTGGAATACCTATCTAGAGCAAGTGGGACAAGATGATGCGTACGCACTACCGTGGTCAGCATTCAAGCACTTGATGAACGAGAAGTACCATCCCAGAACCGAGGTCAATAAGCTCAAGACAGAACTTAGAGGGTTACGAACCCAAGGATTTGATATTACCACGTACGAAAGACGATTCACAGAATTGTGCCTATTGTGTCCGGGAGCATTCAAAGATGAGGAAGAGAAGATCGACGCGTTTGTGAAAGGATTACCGGAAAGAATCCAAGAAGATATAAGTTCACACGAGCCCGCCTCCATACAACAGGCATGTAGAATGGCTCACAAACTCGTGAACCAAATTGAAGAAAGAATTAAAGAACAGACTGTTGAAGAGGCCAATGTGAAGCAAGTCAAAAGAAAGTGGGAGGAAAACGGTGATAAGAATCACCAATACAACAACAACAACAATTACAACAATAATCGCAACAATTATCCCAACAATCGCAACATCAATCGCAACTACAACAAACGGCCCAACAACAACAACAACAACAACAGCAACAGCAACTACAACAATCATCCCAACAACAATAATAACCGCAACAACAACAACAATCAGAAGCAGCTATGCCAAAGGTGTGAAAAGTATCACTCGGGATTCTGCACCAAATTTTGCAACAAGTGTAAAAGAAATGGTCATAGCGCGGCAAAGTGTGAGGTCTACGGACCAGGGTTTAATAGAACGAAAGGAACAAATGGTGTCGGAACGAGTAATGGCGGAGAAAGTAGTGTCAGAGCAAGTTATGCCAATGTAGTTTGTTATAAATGTGAAAAACCGGGCCACATTATTAGAAATTGCCCGAACCAGGAGAAAACGAATGGACAAGGCCGCGGAAGAGTTTTCAATATTAATGCGGCAGAGGCACAGGAAGACCCGGAGCTTGTTACGGGTACGTTTCTTATTGACAATAAATCTGCTTACGTTTTATTTGATTCGGGTGCGGATAGAAGCTATATGAGTAGAGATTTTTGTGCTAAATTAAGTTGTCCATTGACGCCTTTGGATAGTAAATTTTTACTCGAATTAGCAAATGGTAAATTAATTTCAGCAGATAATATATGTCGGAATCGAGAAATTAAACTGGTTAGCGAAACATTTAAGATTGATTTGATACCAGTAGAGTTAGGGAGTTTTGATGTGATAATCGGTATGGACTGGTTGAAAGAAGTGAAAGCGGAGATCGTTTGTTACAAAAATGCAATTCGCATTATACGAGAAAAAGGAAAACCCTTAATGGTGTACGGAGAAAAGGGCAACACGAAGCTACATCTTATTAGTAATTTGAAGGCACAAAAACTAATAAGAAAAGGTTGCTATGCTGTTCTAGCACACGTCGAGAAAGTACAAACTGAAGAAAAGAGCATCAATGATGTTCCCGTCGCAAAAGAATTTCCTGATGTATTTTCGAAAGAATTACCGGGATTACCCCCACATCGATCCGTTGAATTTCAAATAGATCTTGTACCAGGAGCTGCACCAATAGCTCGTGCTCCTTATAGACTCGCACCCAGCGAGATGAAAGAACTGCAAATCCAATTACAAGAACTTTTAGAGCGTGGTTTCATTCGACCAAGCACATCACCGTGGGGAGCTCCTGTTTTGTTTGTCAAGAAGAAAGATGGTACATTCAGGTTGTGTATCGACTACCGAGAGTTGAACAAACTTACCATCAAGAACCGCTACCCACTACCGAGAATCGACGACTTATTTGATCAACTACAAGGCTCGTCTGTTTATTCAAAGATTGACTTACGTTCCGGGTATCATCAAATGCGGGTGAAAGAAGATGATATTCCAAAGACTGCTTTCAGAACACGTTACGGTCATTACGAGTTTATGGTCATGCCGTTTGGTTTAACTAATGCACCAGCTGTGTTCATGGACCTTATGAACCGAGTGTGTGGACCATACCTTGACAAGTTTGTCATTGTTTTCATTGATGACATACTTATTTACTCAAAGAATGACCAAGAACACGGTGAACATTTGAGAAAGGTGTTAGAAGTATTGAGGAAGGAAGAATTGTACGCTAAGTTTTCAAAGTGTGCATTTTGGTTGGAAGAAGTTCAATTCCTCGGTCACATAGTGAACAAAGAAGGTATTAAGGTGGATCCGGCAAAGATAGAAACTGTTGAAAAGTGGGAAACCCCGAAAACTCCGAAACACATACGCCAGTTTTTAGGACTAGCTGGTTACTACAGAAGCTTCATCCAAGACTTTTCCAGAATAGAAAAACCCTTGACTGCATTAACGCATAAAGGGAAGAAATTTGAATTGAATGATGAACAAGAGAAAGCGTTTTAGTTATTGAAGAAAAAGCTAACTACGGCACCTATATTGTCATTGCCTGAAGGGAATGATGATTTTGTGATTTATTGTGATGCATCAAAGCAAGGTCTCGGTTGTGTATTAATGCAACGAACGAAGGTGATTGCTTATGCGTCTAGACAATTGAAGATTCTCGAACAAAATTATACGACGCATGATTTGGAATTAGGCGCAGTTGTTTTTGCATTAAAGACTTGGAGGCACTACTTATATGGGGTCAAAAGTATTATATATACCGACCACAAAAGTCTTCAACACATATTTAATCAGAAACAACTGAATATGAGGCAGCGTAGGTGGATTGAATTATTGAATGATTACGACTTTGAGATTCGTTACCACCCGGGGAAGGCAAATGTGGTAGCCGATGCCTTGAGCAGGAAGGACAGAGAACCCATTCGAGTAAAATCTATGAATATAATGATTCATAATAACATTACTACTCAAATAAAGGAGGCGCAACAAGGAGTTTTAAAAGAGGGAAATTTAAAGGATGAAATACCCAAAGGATCGGAGAAGCATCTTAATATTCGGGAAGACGGAACCCGGTATAGGGCTGAAAGGATTTGGGTACCAAAATTTGGAGATATGAGAGAAATGGTACTTAGAGAAGCTCATAAAACCAGATACTCAATACATCCTGGAACGGGGAAGATGTACAAGGATCTCAAGAAACATTTTTGGTGGCAGGGTATGAAAGCCGATGTTGCTAAATACGTAGGAGAATGTTTGACGTGTTCTAAGGTCAAAGCTGAGCATCAGAAACCATCAGGTCTACTTCAACAACCCGAAATCCCGGAATGGAAATGGGAAAACATTACCATGGATTTCATCACTAAATTTCCAAGGACTGCAAGTGGTTTTGATACTATTTGGGTAATAGTTGATCGTCTCACCAAATCAGCACACTTTCTGCCAATAAGAGAAGATGACAAGATGGAGAAGTTAGCACGACTGTATTTGAAGGAAGTCGTCTCCAGACATGGAATACCAATCTCTATTATCTCTGATAGGGATGGCAGATTTATTTCAAGATTCTGGCAGACATTACAGCAAGCATTAGGAACTCGTCTAGACATGAGTACTGCCTATCATCCACAAACTGATGGGCAGAGTGAAAGGACGATACAAACGCTTGAAGACATGCTACGAGCATGTGTTATTAATTTCGGAAACAGTTGGGATCGACATCTACCGTTAGCAGAATTTTCCTACAACAACAGCTACCATTCAAGCATTGAGATGGCGCCGTTTGAAGCACTTTATGGTAGAAAGTGCAGGTCTCCTATTTGTTGGAGTGAAGTGGGGGATAGACAGATTACGGGTCCGGAGATTATACAAGAAACTACCGAGAAGATCATCCAAATTCAACAACGGTTGAAAACCGCCCAAAGTCGACAAAAGAGCTACGCTGACATTAAAAGAAAATATATAGAATTTGAAATTGGAGAGATGGTCATGCTTAAAGTTGCACCTTGGAAAGGCGTTGTTCGATTTGGTAAACGAGGGAAATTAAATCCAAGGTATATTGGACCATTCAAGATTATTGATCGTGTCGGACCAGTAGCTTACCGACTAGAGTTACCTCAACAACTCGCGGCTGTACATAACACTTTCCACGTCTCGAATTTAAAGAAATGTTTTGCTAAAGAAGATCTCACTATTCCGTTAGATGAAATCCAAATCAACGAAAAACTTCAATTCATCGAAGAACCCGTCGAAATAATGGATCGTGAGGTTAAAAGACTTAAGCAAAACAAGATACCAATTGTTAAGGTTCGATGGAATGCTCGTAGAGGACCCGAGTTCACCTGGGAGCGTGAAGATCAGATGAAGAAGAAATACCCGCATCTATTTCCCGAAGATTCGTCAACACCTTCAACAGCTTAAAATTTCGGGACGAAATTTATTTAACGGGTAGGTACTGTAGTGACCCGAACTTTTCCATGTTTATATATATTAATTGAGATTGATATTTACATGATTAAATGTTTTCAACATGTTAAGCAATCAAACTTGTTAAGACTTGATTAATTGAAATATGTTTCATATAGACAATTGACCACCCAAGTTGATCGGTGATTCACGAATGTTAAAACTTGTAAAAACTATATGATGACATATATATGGATATATATATAGTTAACATGATACTATGATAAGAAAACATATCATAAAGTATATTAACAATGAACTACATATGTAAAAACAAGACTACTAACTTAATGATTTTTAAACGAGACATATATGTAACGATTATCGTTGTAAAGACATTTAATGTATATATATCATATTAAGAGATATTCATACATGATAATATCATGATAATATAATAATTTAAAATCTCATTTGATATTATAAACATTGGGTTAACAACATTTAACAAGATCGTTAACCTAAAGGTTTCAAAACAACACTTACATGTAACGACTAACGATGACTTAACGACTCAGTTAAAATGTATATACATGTAGTGTTTTAATATGTATTTATACACTTTTGAAAGACTTCAATACACTTATCAAAATACTTCTACTTAACAAAAATGCTTACAATTACATCCTCGTTCAGTTTCATCAACAATTCTACTCGTATGCACCCGTATTCATACTCGTACAATACACAGCTTTTAGATGTATGTACTATTGGTATATACACTCCAATGATCAGCTCTTAACAGCCCATGTGAGTCACCTAACACATGTGGGAACCATCATTTGGCAACTAGCATGAAATATCTCATAAAATTACAAAAATATGAGTAATCATTCATGACTTATTTACATGAAAACAAAATTACATATCCTTTATATCTAATCCATACACCAACGACCAAAAACACCTACAAAAACTTTCATTATTCAATTTTCTTCATCTAATTGATCTCTCTCAAGTTCTATCTTCAAGTTCTAAGTGTTCTTCATAAATTCCAAAAGTTCTAGTTTCATAAAATCAAGAATACTTTCAAGTTTGCTAGCTCACTTCCAATCTTGTAAGGTGATCATCCAACCTCAAGAAATCTTTGTTTCTTACAGTAGGTTATCATTCTAATACAAGGTAATAATCATATTCAAACTTTGGTTCAATTTCTATAACTATAACAATCTTATTTCAAGTGATGATCTTACTTGAACTTGTTTTCGTGTCATGATTCTGCTTCAAGAACTTCGAGCCATCCAAGGATCCATTGAAGCTAGATCCATTTTTCTCTTTTCCAGTAGGTTTATCCAAGGAAATTAAGGTAGTAATGATGTTCATAACATCATTCGATTCATACATATAAAGCTATCTTATTCGAAGGTTTAAACTTGTAATCACTAGAACATAGTTTAGTTAATTCTAAACTTGTTCGCAAACAAAAGTTAATCCTTCTAACTTGACTTTTAAAATCAACTAAACACATGTTCTATATCTATATGATATGCTAACTTAATGATTTAAAACCTGGAAACACGAAAAACACCATAAAACCGGATTTACGCCGTCGTAGTAACACCGCGGGCTGTTTTGGGTTAGTTAATTAAAAACTATGATAAACTTTGATTTAAAAGTTGTTATTCTGAGAAAATGATTTTTATTATGAACATGAAACTATATCCAAAAATTATGATTAAACTCAAAGTGGAAGTATGTTTTCTAAAATGGTCATCTAGACGTCATTCTTTCGACTGAAATGACTACCTTTACAAAAATGACTTGTAACTTATTTTTCCGACTATAAACCTATACTTTTCTGTTTAGATTCATAAAATAGAGTTCAATATGAAACCATAGCAATTTGATTCACTAAAAACGGATTTAAAATGAAGAAGTTATGGGTAAAACAAGATTGGATAATTTTTCTCATTTTAGCTACGTGAAAATTGGTAACAAATCTATTCCAACCATAACTTAATCAACTTGTATTGTATATTATGTAATCTTGAGATACCATAGACACGTATACAATGTTTCGACCTATCATGTCGACACATCTATATATATTTCGGAACAACCATAGACACTCTATATGTGAATGTTGGAGTTAGCTATACAGGGTTGAGGTTGATTCCAAAATATATATAGTTTGAGTTGTGATCAATACTGAGATACGTATACACTGGGTCGTGGATTGATTCAAGATAATATTTATCGATTTATTTCTGTACATCTAACTGTGGACAACTAGTTGTAGGTTACTAACGAGGACAGCTGACTTAATAAACTTAAAACATCAAAATATATTAAAAGTGTTGTAAATATATTTTGAACATACTTTGATATATATGTATATATTGTTATAGGTTCGTGAATCAACCAGTGGCCAAGTCTTACTTCCCGACGAAGTAAAAATCTGTGAAAGTGAGTTATAGTCCCACTTTTAAAATCTAATATTTTTGGGATGAGAATACATGCAGGTTTTATAAATGATTTACAAAATAGACACAAGTACGTGAAACTACATTCTATGGTTGAATTATCGAAATCGAATATGCCCCTTTTATAAAGTCTGGTAATCTAAGAATTAGGGAACAGACACCCTAATTGACGAGAATCCTAAAGATAGATCTGTTGGGCCTAACAAACCCCATCCAAAGTACCGGATGCTTTAGTACTTCGAAATTTATATCATATCCGAAGGGTGTCCCGGAATGATGGGGATATTCTTATATATGCATCTTGTTATTGTCGGTTACCAGGTGTTCACCATATGAATGATTTTTATCTCTATGTATGGGATGTGTATTGAAATATGAAATCTTGTGGTCTATTGTTACGATTTGATATATATATAGGTTAAACCTATAACTCACCAACATTTTTGTTGACGTTTAAAGCATGTTTATTCTCAGGTGAATACTAAGAGCTTCCGCTGTTGCATACTAAAATAAGGACAAGATTTGGAGTCCATGTTTGTATGATATTGTGTAAAAACTGCATTCAAGAAACTGATTTCGATGTAACATATTTGTATTGTAAACCATTATGTAATGGTCGTGTGTAAACAGGATATTTTAGATTATCATTATTTGATAATCTACGTAAAGCTTTTTAAACCTTTATTTATGAAATAAAGGTTATGGTTTGTTTTAAAAATGAATGCAGTCTTTGAAAAACGTCTCATATAGAGGTCAAAACCTCGCAACGAAATCAATTAATATGGAACGTTTTTAATCAATAAGAACGGGACATTTCATAACCTACTCTTGAGCTTTGGAATGAACCTCACGTTCCTCAAGATCCAAGTGTGTTTAACCACAAGATCACCAATACCCGCAACATCAAGTGTACTCCCATTCGCGACTCGAACCTTACCGGAATACGACTTGAAATTCACCATCTCGTTCATGTATGGGGTATCATGACACGAGGCACCCGAATCTAAAACCCAAGATTCGTCAAGAACATCTTCTTGGCATAACAACGCATCTTCAATCACCATATTCGTTGAACTCCAACCCGACATTAAACTCGGGCACTTAGACTTATAGTGATCGACTTGTTGACAATTCCAACACACCACACTCTTGCTCTTTGACGAACTTCGCGACTTAGCTCTTCCCCGACCAACACTTAGAACCGAACCCGAACTCCTATTCGAATCTTTCCTACGAATATCTTCGCTAAGAATCAAATCACGGATTCCTTCAAAAGTGAGTTTAGTAGTTCCGGATGAACCACTAACCGCCGTCACTAAACCGGACCAACTATCGGGCAATGAAGATAGTAAAAATAATGCCTCTAGCTTATCATCAAATTTAATTTCAACCGATTTCAACCGGGTTAAAATCAAATTAAATTCGTTCACATGATTCGCTACCGAGGATCCCTCCATCATCCTAGCGTTCACCAATTGCCTAACTAGGAAAACCTTGTTCAAAGCGGATGGCTTTTCATACATGTTAGATAAAGCCGCAATCAATCCCGCCGTTGTGGTTTCACCCACAATGTTGTAAGCGACGTTCTTGGCCAGAGAAAGTCGAACAACCCCTAGGGCTTGCCTATCTAATAACTCCCACTAGCCTTGATCCATTCCTTCCGGCTTAACACCCTTCAAGTGTTGGTAAAGCTTCTTTTGATATAGCATATCTTCCATTTGCATCTTCCAAAAACTAAAGTCGGTTCCATCAAACCGATCGATCTTCACATCACTCTTTTCCGTCATTGTTTCCGAAAACTCGTAAACCCGAGAGCTCTTGATACCACTTGTTAGGAAACCCGACTAGGTGAGCCCAAACAAGACTAGATAACCCCAAGTTATCAACCCACTTCCAATAAACAAAAATATAGTGAAACGATTATAAAGCTAGCAAGAATGATAAAAACAAGGGAATTTAACGTGGTTATATGCAATCGTTTATGATTGCTTTAGTCCACGGCCAATCAAAAAGTGTTCTATATTGATTAATTTCGTGGTGGTGAGTTTACAATGAGTTACAATGAGGATTATTTATAAGAAACCAAGAACACTTAAGAAAACATAAGCATGCTTCAAGTAATCATCAACTAGCCATCTTGATCCTCTTTACACCCTTGTATTAGCATGATCACAGCTCTAAAACAAGGTGTAAAGTAGCCCACATGTTCCTAAAGTGACAACTTGGACAATCAAATACGGATCCCATGTGCAAAAGTTGATCAACATGCTGACAGCTCACTTCCAGGTACCAGATGCGCCGCATCACTTGCCAGAAATGCGCCATATCCCTTTTGAAACCCCGCATCCAAAACCTTCGGCATAAAACGTTGCATGGATGCGCCGCATCCATCATAGGATGCGCCGCATCGATCACCAGAACCAGTTTTCTACATGTTTAAACGTCTCCACACCTCAACACAATAGCCTTAAGTCCCTAAAGACTTTCGTTAACACGTTTTAATTATAATGTGTTGTACTATATGATAGTGACCAGTTTAAAAGTAATAAACGTTGCGTACAATACATTAATAGTTGTCGTTAGCAAACTTCTTAACATTTTTAATCAAAAAATGCCTTGTTATATGAAGCATACAGAGTATACTACGTACATACATACCATAAGGTATGCAGAGTACTATTTTTTGTTTAGCGTACTAATTCAATTCTCATATGATTTTATTTCCTCGTTAAGATTTGTAAAAATCTTGTACGTAGCATTTGTATATTTAAAATAGTTACGGAGTACTAAATTGTATAGTATCTGATATTTAATTTAGTGACAGTATTAAGGATGTTGTTAGAAAAATATTAAAAAAATATGTTGAAGGTGTTATATAATACTTGGTAAATACGGAGTAGTAAAGATATGTTGATCGCAATAAGTGACATGATACGTGTAATTAATACTTGTGATATAACTGTTGTTGTATTTTTTAATTAGTCTTTATGAAATTATGTATGTATTTTGACGGTTGACTAAAGTTGGTAAATAAATGAATAAGCCGGTTCTATGATAAGGACAACTATTCAAGTGTACCCACTGCATTGTTGGCATTTCCAGCCTTCACTCTCACCAAATCCTTGTACGCCGACTTTTAGGAAACGCGTCGTCATAAAATTAATTTAATAATTAAATTAAATTAAAATACAATAATATTGTTTAAATTTATATTTATGCAATTATGCTTTATTATATTATGGTATACTAAAATATACTATATAATCAATACTACTAATAGTTTAGTAATTTTATTAAGACCAACTATTATTCTCATAAGTAGTTTTTTCTATGACAGCTCCATCGACTGTCGACACACTTATGGTAGTGTACACTTTAATAATCTCCATTTAAAAAATAAAAATATATATTTTTTTTTTTTTTAGCGAAAAGAGACTTGTATTAATTGAAATGATCTTCATCAAAACAATGAAGATATACATGAGTTACATTGACGGAGTAAGAACTTTACCCATAAACGGAAAATACAAACTTGAAAGAAAAAACTAAACATAATAACGACGGGTTATGGTCCCATACATAATATTGAGACCCGTTGCATAACTTAAGGTTTGTTGCCCAAAGAAATGTCTTAAGTTTGATGTTACGGATCAAAACCGATCGACACGTGACTTTTTGGTTGAATATGAAATCATTTCTTGCCACCCAAATTGCCCAAATCGTTGCGAGACCGATCAACTTCCAAAACTTGGACGCTTTAATACCCATACCGTAAAACCAATAAAACAAAAAGTCCTCAATTGAGGCCGGAATAATCCACACCAAATTCCACCAAGAGAATAGAGATGACCAACCTTGAACGTCCACTTACAATGTAACAAAAGATGATTGACCATTTAGACTTCCTCCAAACACCAAATGCACAAATTCGATTGTGAAGATGGTAAGATGTGTCTTTTAGTCAAGACATCATACACGGGAATACTATTACGGATTGCAAGCCACTGATAAAGCATGACTTTAGACGGGACGTTATTTCCCCAAACGACTTTAGGCCTCCTCGGGGGAACAACAACATTAGATTGCACAAGAATACTAACCGCATCCGCCACCGAGTATTCACCTTCGGTGGAGGTTGACCAAACAAACCGGTCTTCAACAGAGAAATTCAAATGGACATTTGATAACAGGAGATCCATATCATCCATTTTAATTGAGTTAAACAAAGAAATGGGCCTAACTAGCCCAATATCCCACCCCCCTGAATGTAACAGGCCTGAGTAATTATCACGAGCAAAACATTGACTAACCGTGGCCATGTGACAACGACTTGATACAAACAGAGAAGGAAAAGTATCTTTAAGAGTCCATCCATTTATCCAAACATCATACCAAAATAGAACGTTAGCTCCATTTCCAACTTTCCATTTCCACACATTCGGCCCAACTACACCTCATTATGGTTGCAATCCAATGCTTACGTATCCATGCTTGAACTAAAGAGAAAAAATCTAATCTCCACATAGAAATGAGTCCTCCCGATCTACCACAAGCCTCCACTTGAATTGAATCAAAAGCATAGTGCTTCCAAATTTCATTTAAGGTTGTTTGTGCCACTACCTTCACCATGGTTTCTTGTATAGCTAAGAATTGAATTTGAAAACGGTTGACTAGTTTACCCGCCATTCGACCTCTTGTCTTGTTCCCAAGGCCTCGGGTATTCCACGAGGCGATCCTCATGGTTTCAAAATTTTGGTAGGAGTATCGTCATCAACCAAGTTTTGCATCATTGCTCCAAAATTGGCCATCTCCTCTATGAAAGAAAGTTTATTACCCCCAAACTTGTTTTGATTGCTTTTCCCCATTTTCACCGATGTACCATTGCCAACAACATGAATAATTTCACTTTCGGTATCAAACTCATTAGAAAGATTATTGATTTGATCGACCCATTCGTTCACTATAATTTTACCTTTATCATTTATTTTACACCCCTTTGAATTAACATGATTAGGTTGTGAAGTGGAAGCAGACTCACCAGCTATTTTAGAGTCGATAGGAGAAGTAGTGTTACACCTTTTTTGGAGTTTTTCACACGAATCTTCACAGCCTAATTTTACACCCAGATCTTGGTTGTGAGAATTTGAAGGAATGATCTTAGAAGCAAAAGATTGGTCAAAGACAGGAGGAATAAAATTTTTCACTGGAGAATTTGCAAGGATCGACTTTTTTGGTGACACAAGGAGGGTAGGATAGTCATTTAAGTTTAGGTTAAAAGGGTCCTTTTTTAAAAGAGGAATGGGTGCAGAGAGTGACTTTTCATCTTTACCCATACTTTCACTATCTTGTCCCATACTAGTAGCTTTGAACAGAGACAATTTAATCACTTTTTCTGACTTTCTGAAATCGCCAAGCCTATCCTTTTGATCCTTAACCGCTTTAGTCACCTTTTCTAGAGAGTTATGAATCACATTTGAATTGTTTACCCGACTAGGAACATTTGACTTTTGAGGGGTTTGATAATTCAAATCCAATTCAATAACGTCTACTTCACCTTCTTCCAAATTAGTTTCTTTCCCATTCAGTTGAGGTTCAGGTACCGGAATCTCAGGCTGTTCAGCAGACAAATTTTCCTTAGGGAGATCAACCCCTTCATGTAGCATCAAGTTGTATTCCTCGATGATAACCTCACTAACCGTTTCCATAAAATCCTCTTCAATAACCTCTTCAACCCACACCTTACCAAAGGGACAATTATACAAATTAGCCTGAACATATTGTTGAATAGGACCTGGTTCATCAGTTTCGACTAGTGCTTGCAATACATCCGGTCGTTGAAGATTATGAGACAAAGCATCAACGTGTAAAACCCTTCCAAAGGCACTAGCAGCTTCGATTGTGCAGTTGGCCGAACAAACATTAAAAGGAATCCCTTTAACTGCAAGTTTTGTGATTCTAAAAAACTTATTCTTGAAATTTATCATTGGAATGACTTGAATAAATTCCAACTCATTGTTGGATGGTCCCTTAGTCATTCTCTTATATCCTTCTTCATCCTTACAAGAAACAATGTAACCATACGAACCCCAAGTAGACACCGAATGAACACTAATTGATCTATCTTTTAACCAATTAAATAGTTTTAAGGCTTTGATAGGAACATTATCAACTATAAGAGCCGTTAAATGTAAACGATCCGTTACCTCTTGGTTGATGTCCAGATTTATAACCTTGTTGTTCATGCCTGAAGGATACTGTTTTGATGAGTGTTTATTTTCTGGATCTGTTGACTGATGGGCATCTTTTGGGCGATCATTACCTTCAACTGAAGTAGCAAACTTGATATTGAGTTCTTTTTTGGCATACCCAACAATCAACCGTCGGCCATTAATACTTCTGCCATTCATCTCTTGTAAGACCCTCTTTGCTTGAAAAACATGTTGAAATTTTACAAAGGCAAAGTTTCTGAATTGTTTCCAGGAAATTCCTTCAATCGAGCCAAAAGTGTATAAATTGTTATAAATTGTGTCCTGGTTTGTGAATTTCGATAGCCCCCCCAAAAACAGAGTAGATTTTTGAGGATAATCATGGATTGTTGATCGTTTATGAGTAGGAATTTGTTGGTTTAATTTGTGTTGTGTTTTGATTGGAATTGAATTTGGAAAGGAAGGTTTGAAATTTGGGTTTGAAGATTCTACGGAGAGAGAATTTGGAAAAGCCATTTTTTCTTTTGAGTGAAATTTTGTTATAAAAAAAATAAAAATATTTGATATATATCGTGATTTAATGCGTATCAATGAAATCCTAAATAATTATACTCCCTCCGTCCCACTTAAATGTCCACATTTCCATTTTGGGACGTCCCATTACAAGTGTCCACTTTGTGTTTCAACCAACCAGAAGAGGTTATTCTGGAGAGAGAAGAATTCTGATTGGTGGAGAATGAAGTTAGTGAGATTTCCTAAAACTGTGTGCAAAAAGTAAGTGGACACTTATAATGGGACGGAGGGAGTATACTCCTAATGTTTACTTGAATTATGAATTTGTTGGATAAATTAAAATTTAGATATAAAATACATACATACATATACATATAGTTATGATATATAGAGTATACATCATTGATTTTTATAACAACATCAGTGATCAATGATAAATTTGAATCAACATTGTATTGTAGCTAATGTGGTAGTGATCTGTTTTTTTTAGTGAGAGTCAAGAGTTCGACTCCCGTAAAATGCAATATTGCACACAAAGTTATTCCTTAACCGTTGAATCTGTCTTTTTTGAATCATGAATCATTTAAGATAAAAAATTGTAATTAATAATTCGTCTCCGCTCTATCACACAGATAATGTCATACATACCCTCTCAACTCATTCTCACACCTATAAATACAAGTTGAAACCTTAGTTCATTCATACTCAAATACACTACTAACTTATACTCCCATTAAAGTCTAATTTATCTATCTTTCGTTGTACAACTAAAATTAAAATGGGCATTTCCAACGTTCTTGTTGCTTCACTTCTTGTTTCCCTATTTCTCTTCCAACTTTCTCAAGCAGTCAATCCTACTCAACTTGTAATATTCATTCTCTTTATTTAATTTTCTTTAAGTGTTCACGATCACTTAGTTATGTGCATTTGAATTATATGGAACCTATTTTGATATTATTTGTGTTTTTTTTACCAAATATTAACATTTACATAATTTTTTTGGTTAGAGTGACGCTCACGGTGACGGATACTCACCCATCAAGATCGGTACTGTTTACAACCGTTTCAATTAAACATGGCATAAAAAATTCTCATTTTTATCTTAACATATAGCCGTTGACTAAATTAGTTAATTTATTTTACAATGCAGATTGTGGAGAAGCATGTGTAGCAAGGTGCAAACTGTCCAAGAGGCCTAACTTGTGTCACAGAGCTTGTGGCACGTGTTGCGGAAGGTGATGGAAAATCGTGTGTACTTTTACCAATTCAGATTAACGCAGCGGATAGTTAAAATAATAATCTTTTATTATTTTATGAACAAAATTTAACAAGATTAAATTTTCACTTATTTAATGAAACTTGCACATGATTAACGATCCCAAAAATCCAGTTACACCATAATAATTGTCATGAATATAAATCATAAGATGAGTAAACGATATACCTTTCTTGAAGAAACTGATTGAAGGAGAGAAACCTTTCTTGAAGAACCTGATTGAAGGAGAGAAACCTACGATCAAAAATATGACCGTCTCTTTGGATAGTCCACACTACACTTCAAACAACGTCAATGGATGCTAGTCCAAACCCAAGTAATAATCAATCAACCTTTGATTAATATTATGAACCCAAAATATGTAATATGTGTTTTTCCTTTTAGTTCATCGAAAGCATTTAGAATGATTCAAAAATTACTTCGTAATATGATACACATATATGAATATATAATATATCCCATTTGTTTGGTAGCATAAAGTAAATCAAAAGAAATCAAGATCATTTTCAAATACAATGCTATATTTTAAAAAGGTGTATTTCTCAAATACTTTAAGGGTAGTTTATGAAACTTATAATTAATAATTTCAATCATGTCATTTTCATGTGAATAGTAAATAAATTAATTTCAATTCACCTTTTGAAAATGAAACGTAAATCCAAATTATTAGATCAATTATATATCATAAAGTCGTATTTTACAAATACTTCAGGGGTAGTTTATGAAACTTATAATTAATAATTTCTATCATGTCACTTTCATGTGAATAGTAAATTAATTAATTTCGTTTTATTTACTATTCACATGAATAGTAAATGAATTAATTTCGATTTACTATTTTGTTACTTGAGTAATATATATACATCATATATATATTTTATTTGACGTCTCGGTGTATATGTGTGTGACCCCGAAGGCTCAAATGAGGTTGGCCATATAGTTATATGTTGTACCTTGCACATTAATCCTTCAGACTCCCACTTGTGCATGGCACAACACCAAGTAACTATACAAACAATGATAAGCGTCTAGCAACACGTCATTGTCCCCAAATTCACGTGAGGATAGTTTCTCGAAACTGTTTATGGTAAGTGTTAAATGTCATTCGTCCTTTTGTTTCAGATACTTTAGTTAAACTTGAGATATGGATCATCGGTTATTCTCATTTGTTTAACAATTTTATTTCTCGATCTTAGAACTGAATTAGATCACCAAATTAATTAAGTATCATCTTAATTACATCTGGGTGCGGCCACACAAATATCTTATTCATTCATCGAGGAGCTCAAAAAGTATCTAACTCCAAACATTTTAGAGGAACAAATCATATATTGCATACACGTGTCTATCACGAGCCTTACATTATACCCAATAATGGCCTTTATAACAGCCTTATTCAGGACAGCGTTTAACCATATCAAAATACAATGCTACACTCATCAAGACGGGCGTGCATCTCAAGTCTAAGGACACAAAGACATAATCACTAAAAGATTCACTACTGACTACGATCCATGTAGTGACATCTCATGGTTGGGTCATTCCAATATTCATCATCAATGAATACATATGAATTTTGGTCTCAACAAGTTAACTATTCATCATCAATGAATATAACCAAAATTTTACATTAATCTTAATTCATGTTATTCCCATAACATGACCGATTATGGAGATTTTGAATAATCAACAATTATTCATGGATTAAACATGCAAATATAGAACACAGTGATATAAATGAAAACGACCATATCAAGTATGTCAGTTCATTAATATAAAACTGCTTAATGTTCCAAAAATATCCAAATATTAAATTACAAATGAAAAAGATCAGCAGCATAACGAAGTCCAATACTACTAGCATGATCATCATGCTTGTTGTGCATCATGGGCTTCGTGAACGGGTCAGCACATTATCATTTGTATGAACCTTTAAGAATACTAATATCATTCCTCTTAATGACTTAATGAATGTAGTCAAACTTTTGAAGAATGTGCCAGATACTTTTATGTAGATGTGATTCTTTCAAAAGTATATTAACACTCAAACTATCACAGTACATATTATAGAAGGTTAAATGTTGTGTACTACTCTGAGTATAACAACAAACTTCCTTATCCAGACAGCTTTCTGAGCAGCTTCTCAATCAACAATGTATTCTGCTTTTGTTGTAGATTGTTCAATAGTGCTCTTCCTAGAGCTCTTCCAATCAACTGTCTTGTCCATCATGACAAAGAAACAACGTGACTGGATCGAGAATCATCTTGATCAGTTTGGAAACTAGAATCAGTATAAAAACTTAATACTTAACTCTTCTTCCAAACCACCGTAAACCAAGAACATATCATTAGTACTCTACAAATACTAAAGAATATTCTTAACAACAATCCAATATATTTCACCTGGATTATGTTGACAATGACTCGTCAAACTCAAAACTAATGAAACATCGAGTATAGTACATATCATGGCATACATAATGGATCATATAGCCGAAGCATATGTGATACATTTCATTTGTCTCATCTCATCTGCTGTGATAGGACTTTTGAGACTTTCTCACGGTTATGCCCTTTTTCATTGGCAAATCTCCATGCTTGGAGTTTTGCATGCTAAATCTCTGCAAGATAATGTATGTACTTTGATTCAAACGAATAAGCCAATTGGATCTATTGTATAGATCCTCATTCCAATAATATAAGTAGCTTCATCAAGATCCTTTATGAAAATACATTTTTCAAGCCAAGACTTGACATCTTGCAAGTTGGAATGTTATTTCTAATAAGTAATATGTCATCAACATATAAGATCAAGAAGACTACTCTGCTCCCACTAGCTCTAATGTAAACTCAGAGCTTATCTTGGTTTTGAGAATTGATTTTCTTATTAAACTTAAGATTCTAGCTCCTGGATGCTTGCTTTTATCCATAAATGGATTTTAGAAGTTTGCATACTTTATTAGGATGCTTAGGATTCATAAACCCTTCCGGCTGAACCATATATACGTCCTCGCTTAGGTCGCCATTTAGGAAAGCGGTTTTGACATCCATTAGCCATATTTTATTATCATGAAAAGTAACCATGGCAATAAGTATCCTAATTGTTTTAGGGCTCACAACTGGTGAAAAACTTTCATCATAACCTTTTGTCACCAATCGAGCTTTAAAAGTGTTTACATTACCGTCCATATCAGTCTTCCTTTGAAGACCCATTTTTACCTCATTGTCTTACAATTGGGTAGAAGATCAATCAAGTCTCATACTTGATTATCCTTCATGGACTGCATATCTGTATTCATAGAATCTAGTCATTTTCAGATTCAGGATCTGATATGGCCTCACACAGCTAGAGGGTTTATCAAAATCCCTTAGTTGAGGTTTATCTGAATTAATCAGATAATTAAACCTCATAAGCCGATGAGCTCTACTAGATCTATAAAGTGCAGGTGTAACATGTTCTGGATTACCAACAGTGTGCTCAGTTTCAACGTGTGGATTGCTAGTGCTTATTGAAGGTATGTTACTTTAAAGTACTTGAATTTCTTCAAGATCTACTTTACTCCCACTGACTTCTTGTAAGAGAAGATCTCTTTCTAGGAATTCAGTAGACCGAGCAGAAAACACGTTGTCTTCAGCTTGGTAGTAAAAGTAGTAACATATTGTTTCCTTTATGTATCATACAAAGTAACATTGGATAGTTCTGGGTACTAATTTGTTTGAAGTGTCATGCTTCACATACGCTTCACAACCCCAGACTTTGAGATAAGACAACTTGGGATTCTTCCCATGCCATAACTCATATGGTGTCTTTTCTACCTTCATAGTTGGAATCACATTGAGTATGCCTGCATCAGACTCTCATACATATCCCTAAAAGACGGTAGTAGAGAAATCAGACTCATCATAAATCAAACTATATCAAGTAAAGTTGATTCCTCTTACTCAGACACACCATCATGTTGTGGTGTATAAGGTAGAGTGAACCATGAGACAATCCCACAATTCTTTAGGTGGTCCAAAAACTCTTGACTCATAAACTCACTTACTCCATCGGAGCGAAGTGCTTTAATGGTCTTTCCAAGCTGATTATCTACTTCATTTTGGAATACTTTTGAATGGTAAAATAGTTGTATGTTTATGTTTCAGCAAGTGAACATAATCATAGCTACTGTACTCATCAGTAAATGTAATGAAGTAAAATTAACTAAATCTATACATTGTTCTTAAAGGGCTACATACAACAGTATGTATTAGTCCTAAAAGATCTTTAGCTCTTTTACCTAAATCGGAGAAAGAAGCATTTGTCATCTTTTCACATAAACATGACTCGCATACATCAAATGACTCAGAGCCAATTGATTCCAAAAGTCCATTAGACTGGAGTTTTGAAATGCATTGTTTGTTTATATGACTCATATGACAATGTCATAGATAGGTCTTATTCAAGTCTTGCTTGAAGACTTTGGCGATGTAGGTATACACAGAATTCTCATTTGAAATTACACTATGCATATCAATTTCAAAAATACCATCACGTTGATAGGTATTAAGATAAATATATTATCCTTAGAAACTGAAATATCTAAGTGTGTAAATGCAAGTTCAAAACTAGCATCTTTCAAACTATGTCGCTCGCAGTATTGAGAGCATAATGCTATTGTTCCAACAAAACAATAAGACCACTTAGAGAAGTAAGTTCAGAGGTACCAATAGCTTTAACAAAAGCTTGATCCCCCTTGCCTACTTGTAAATCCAGTGTGCCTTTCTTTAGTCTATTACTTCTTCTCATTCCCTTCATATTGTTACAGGTGTGAAGGCCACAACCAGTTAACAAAGATATAGGAATCACTAGAAGAAGTATATAACTATTTATGGAATATACCTGATTTGCTAGTCTCACCAGCGTTGCCTTTTCTCAGCTCAGATTGGAAGATAGGACAACTTCCTTCTCCAATTGCCAACCTTTCCACAATAGAAACATTCGGCGTCTTTTGTTGGGCTTTCCTTCTTGGAAGGTGGAATATTTTTCCTAGCAAATGATTTGTCATTTTCCTTCCACAAAATATTCGGCTTATTCTTTTTCACCCTTCAATCATATTTCTTCCTGATCATCGAACAACATCCGATAGGAATTTTGCTGAGCAGCAGCAACTGCCACAACAGGAAGTATGAATAAGGGTTCTAAATTTTGTTCAACTTCCATGTATGCTTGAGAACAATTCTCAGGTTGCAGTGTCAGTCTAGGAAGTTTGAACATTGAGTTTATCCTTCTCCAACAAAGAAGGAAGTGTGTTTTGGTTTACGTTTTGATTATTTGACATCTACAATAGATATAAGATTCAATTTAGTATTTTCGATATTGAGCTTTAATAAATTAACTACCCAAGTTTTTTTATAATATTTTAAAAAATAATTAATTTACGAAAGCCTAAGATCCACATAGAGGTTCCATAGCCACATCTGTTGATCAGCTAGCAGTTATGGAGTCTATTGGTAGGTAACGGGTACCAATTGCATTACAAGTGCAACTCTTAGATCTTTATGAGACCTTGAGATATGTGTAGTTCAACAAACCACTATTATCTACTAACATGTTTGTCTCATCCTTGCCTCGAACTCAGGTCTCACCGTGAATACGATTAAGTCGTCCAATTTGAAAACAGTGGAAATTCACGCTAGTCTCACTAGATCGAAAAATCCACCTCGTGGCTATAATTCAGCCTAGTCTCACTAGATCAGAAAAATAACGAGGAGTGTTTGCAAGCTCATTGGATGGCATGACTTAAATTTAACGGGTATTTTGGAAAAAGTTTGTGTCAACGAATAATGCATGCACACAAGATTCGTTACACTATTAGTTAAAAAACATTTTAACCAATTGTATATGTCGATTATGTTTGTGATCTAATTTGTTATTTAATTTATAGGATATAAAAATAACAAATACACAAACGTGTATCGTTTTAAAACAGTTTTAAAAGATGTCGTCCATATATTTTATTTGAGTTTCAAAATCATTTAACATTAAACTCGTTAGAGTTTAACTTATTTTAAAATCATCAATTTTAATCTTTGAAACTCGTTTAGAGTTTTAGTTAATGTTTTCATCAAAAAACATATATATAATTTGAGTCTCAAAATTATTTAACTTTAAACTCGTTAGAGTTTAACCTTTTAAAATCATCAATTTTAATATTTGAAACTCGTTACCGGTTTTATTTAATGTTTTCATCAAAAACATTTAGCATATATTATAATCAACCATTAAATATAAATGCGTAAAATAAAACACAACCATGCATCACACACACATAGCCTAGCCCAAAAATCCTATGCTTGATCCCATGAGCCGACATGGGATCAAGAGGTCAAACTAAGGGTAATATCGTAGCTCCCACTTAATTCAAGAATCAAGTGAAAACTTGACAAACGCCATCGTTGTCAAATTGACCTGTTCGCCATCTTCTAAGTCAAACTTCGCGTTGCATCCTTATCTTCAATTTTCATCTTGTTACATTTATTTAAAATTGAAAAATATAACTAATCTAATACTTTTACAATTTAGAATAAACTTAAAAACAGTACTATGAAAATGAAAAATAAATACAATACAACTTTGGCTTCAAAATGGCCTTTCTAATAAAATAAATAATCAACATGATATAATATTGCCGTAATCAACAATCACAACAATCACATAGGTCGGGGCATTACGGGCTATGTATGCAATCACAATTTTAATAACTACATTATTAAAACCTATATATGGCTTGTTCATGGTTACAATGCATGTGTATAACCATGGAATATAACAATCAATAATTATAATAAATATTCAAGCCATAACAATTAAATCTACAATTTAAAATAGTGATATTCTTTCAATCATATTTGTGCGTCATGAGGTTATGTCTAAATCAACCGCGTTGACTTTAAAAACCAAAAAGGTTTCGACTTTTACCAATTCACCACAAAGCTAAATTTAAAGAAAATCACGCGACAATTAAGATGGTGTAAAAGCGGCTCGGATACCACTGATGGAAAATCGTGTGTACTTTTACCAATTCAGATTAACGCAGCGGATAGTTAAAATAATAATCTTTTATTATTTTATGAACAAAATTTAACAAGATTAAATTTTCACTTATTTAATGAAACTTGCACATGATTAACGATCCCAAAAATCCAGTTACACCATAATAATTGTCATGAATATAAATCATAAGATGAGTAAACGATATACCTTTCTTGAAGAAACTGATTGAAGGAGAGAAACCTTTCTTGAAGAACCTGATTGAAGGAGAGAAACCTACGATCAAAAATATGACCGTCTCTTTGGATAGTCCACACTACACTTCAAACAACGTCAATGGATGCTAGTCCAAACCCAAGTAATAATCAATCAACCTTTGATTAATATTATGAACCCAAAATATGTAATATGTGTTTTTCCTTTTAGTTCATCGAAAGCATTTAGAATGATTCAAAAATTACTTCGTAATATGATACACATATATGAATATATAATATATCCCATTTGTTTGGTAGCATAAAGTAAATCAAAAGAAATCAAGATCATTTTCAAATACAATGCTATATTTTAAAAAGGCGTATTTCTCAAATACTTTAAGGGTAGTTTATGAAACTTATAATTAATAATTTCAATCATGTCATTTTCATGTGAATAGTAAATAAATTAATTTCAATTCACCTTTTGAAAATGAAACGTAAATCCAAATTATTAGATCAATTATATATCATAAAGTCGTATTTTACAAATACTTCAGGGGTAGTTTATGAAACTTATAATTAATAATTTCTATCATGTCACTTTCATGTGAATAGTAAATTAATTAATTTCGTTTTATTTACTATTCACATGAATAGTAAATGAATTAATTTCGATTTACTATTTTGTTACTTGAGTAATATATATACATCATATATATATTTTATTTGACGTCTCGGTGTATATGTGTGTGACCCCGAAGGCTCAAATGAGGTTGGCCATATAGTTATATGTTGTACCTTGCACATTAATCCTTCAGAAGGTGCAACTGCGTTCCACCAGGCACATCAGGCAACTACGAATCGTGTGCTTGTTACGCTGATATGACCACCCGAGGCAACAAAAAGAAGTGCCCTTGAGAATTTTAGTTCTTCCCCAAAACTATGTTTCGGTAAAAGCTTAGTTGTTGTACTTGTTTGTAAGTTTAATTTTAATTTGTGTTTGTGTTTATTTTTTATGTGTAAAAATCATTGTTAATGTAATTTTCATTGTATACATGAATAAAATGTTGGTTATGGCTTACAGTGTATTAACCTTATACCCCGTAAATTTAATTTAAGATCATTTTTGAAACAAGTCTGTAAAAGTACATTACTATAATCAAATGATTTTAAGGAAAAATATGACCTTCTAACTATATCATATTTATTCGGTGCATTATAATATATTGTATAGATTATAGGGCTTTTGTAACTCTCCGTTATATTAATAAAATTATGCTTGCTTTTCAAAAAAAAAACTATATCAAAGAACTAAATTTGCCATCAAGTTTTGTATTCCGTATATCATTATACTCTAAACGTACTCTTTTTTTGTGCTTTTACCATCAAGGAAAATGATTTGTATGATAACGTTATTTGTCTTTTTACTTTTTATTTTATTTTATTATATACTAGATACTAGAAGTAAAGTGGCAACTAGTTGATCTACTTGTTTTTTTGAGTAAAAGGTTAACATAGAGGGTGAAGAGAAAAAATCACCAATTGAGAAAAAGGCAGCGTTGTTTTTTTTTTTTTTTTTTTTTTTTTTGGGAGTAAAAGGTATATCATAGAGGGTGAAAAGAAAAAAAAATCACCAATTGAGAAAAAGGCAGTGCTTATTTTGTGATGAGTACGGCCGATGATGAAAGCGGCGAGACAAGGCAACAAAGAAGAGAAAAGGAAAAAAAACCCTAAAGTGTTAGGCTCTGATACCATGTTAAAGTACGTAATAGAATGGATTGATATTATTTGATTGAATGCCAGTACATAATACAATAGTAGCCTTATATTGGCTAAAACCCTAACAATGCTAAAAATGGCTAAATCCAATGAGAGTAATACTTGAGCTAATAATAATATAGACTAACACTCTTGAGTTTAGGTATCAAAAGTAAGTTATAATATGAAAAATTAACAAGTTATAATAAATACATAAACATGTAGCCATTAAGACTACGTTTAACATTCTCTTTATTTTTATTTTTAGAGTACAATACTGAATAAAATTACATTACAACAACATTAACTAATTACATCAAATGGAAGGTATGAACCATGTAGAATTTAGACGCTCATACTCATACTCGAAGATAAAACTACCGTTTTGATCATCAATAAAATTAGTATATCATATTTATATAAGGTTGGTGCATTAACACATTTACTAATGGCCTAGGGTTTTTCAATTAGGGCTTGCACGTTGACTTAGCCTACAAGTCACCTAAACTCTATTTCCCATCTATAAATACGGGTTAAAAACCTACATCAAGGGCACTCTCCTCCATGGCATACGGCTTTCATTCTAGCACCTAACCTTTGTTTCCTTCCGATCGTCTTTGTGATCGAAACACAGAATCTACACTAGGGTTTTTATCTATGGATCCTCGCACAGTTTTTTCCCTTAATGCCGAGCAGTGTCGTCCATCGGCCAATGGGCAAGCCTTTAACCACCCTTCAGAGATCATCATCTCGGGTAAGGTTATCATGGTAGCCGGACCAGAGGTTAGCGCCACTGAATACAACCCCCCTCGCTTATGCAGTCAAGCGTGCTTCTAGCCCTCGGTGAAATTATGCTTGATCAATTGATGCTTTCTTTAAGAGGCGAAACATAATGCCTCGTACTGTTACAATCACATGTTCTGGTCGTGAAGGTTTGTCTTTCTTATTGAGCTATTTTGTTATATGCGGTTCGAGTACAGAATATCTTTCACGTTATTGTTCGCACACATGCAGTTATTCATGTTCTTTTGTACAGCTGTTTGAGGGTTATTCGCGCAGTTGTTCGCATGGTATTTAACTCAACTTTTCGCGGTTTTACGTGCAGGTTTTGTGAACTTGTTTTTCTGCAACATATCGAGGAGTTCAATGTGATACTTGATAAAGATATTATACCGAACTCGGAGTGTAACACCGACCATTTTTTTTTAAAACACAGCTGAAGACTTTTATATTAAAATCACAACATTAAATACATCACAGCATAAATCCACATAATTAAGTTTAAGTTTACACGACAGTGTTACTTATTACAAAATACATGTTGCAAAAAGTCCACATCAGAGTTCACACGTCAAACATGTCTTCAACACTAGCACCCATCCAAACTAGCAGAACTTAAACCTGTAAGGGTGGAAATGTGGGGGATTAGCATAACGCTAAGTGAATGGAATCTATCTACAGATATCGCATAAGCACCACACATGCGAACAATATCACTAACATGCTAAAAACCAACTAGCATACAACATAAAGACAATATGAGGATCGACGGCTTGTACGAGCACACGACTCCTAGTTGATCTAGCTAGAGTCTACCAATAGTCCTTACTACACGATTCACAGCATAGTTATCCGGGCGCAGGGGATGCGTCATTCAATACTATACTCCACAATCGGTAGTCCTTGGACCCAACCTCCTCAGACCCGGTTGACCTCACACGAACTCTAACCTCCTCAGGCCCGGTTACGAGTCCCCAGCCTCCTCAGGCCCGACTGGTGCCAAACACAGTGCGCACATAATATCACATAATCACAATAAACATGTAATAAACTCACTAGCATGGCAACCGATATCTAAACATTGCAATAACATTATAGCAAAGCATGGTAATAGAATAAACCACAGTAGCATGACATGCTACTTAAACTCTATCCGAAGATAGACCCACTCACCGATTACCAGCTACAGCTCAGTTATCTTACTTCTGAGCTTCTTCCTTGTTCTTATCACCTGAGAACAACACAAACGAAGTCAATATACATATCTCAATCAATATTATAACCAAATCATACTATAAACTAGGTCATAACATCATTTCACAAGTCCACAACGTAACTCCATTCACTATTGTCAAACAAGTACGTGGAAAACGGGACACGCACGCCAAAACCTATTTTTCCGCCCCAAAAATAGTTTGATCCATCTTCTTAAAAGTTAATCATTGAAAAGTACTCTTCAATACGATTCCAACGATATTTTATTCATAAAAAATGGAGTTACGGTTTGAAAGTTCTGACCAAAACAAATTTCTCAAATTGCTGAAAAGACACACTACCCAACTCGGTAGTGTGTGTCATAGACACTCGACCGAGTGTGTAGACACACGGCCGAATGAGTAGAGATATTCGACCGACTGCCTTTTCAAAAGACACACTACCGAGTGTGTAGACACACGGCCCACTTCAAAAGACACTCGACCAAGTGTGTACACACACGGTCCACTTCCAAAAGACACTCGACCGAGTGTGTTCATGAGCTGCTGAAAATTGGAAAAGTGACGGGTTTGAGCCAAAAATCACCAAATCTCGACCATATACTCGTTTTAAACCTCAAAACTCATCACATCTTGTTTATAAAACCTTTTGGGACATAAATCCACAAACATTACATCAAAACAACAACAAATTAAGCAATTTTGATCCAAAATCACACTTTTGTAAAACCTAGTACAAAAACTCCATTTTTACACAAATTCAAACATGAAAACACATGATTCTTACCTTGTTTGAATCAGTAAAACACAAAGAATCGGTTTCTAACACAAATTAGACTTCAAATCGAGATTTGGAGAATTAGGGTTCAAAAGGGAGATGAAGTTAGGTACGGGGTGTAATTTGGGAAATTTCTAGAGAGATGGAGAGATAAGGAAGAAAAGGCAGCACAATACACTTATTTGGGGTTAAAATCTCATACCCCATCTCACACGGGTATTTATCAGTTATCTGAAATCTTTCGTACCTAGTTAGGCGGACCTAACGGAGTTCAAATTAAATAAACAAACATGTTCTGTGACCCTTGTCACAACTGGTCTTAACCAAATAATAAAACAATACTATTCACATAATTAAAATAAAAACATATAAAACACATAATAAAATTCTAAGGGCAAAATAGTCCACTTACAACTAGCCCAGGTTTCAGTCTGTTACACGAAGAGACTTGATAACTTAGGGTTTTTCAATTAGGACTAGTATGTTGACTTGACCCACAAGTCACCTAAACCCTAATTACCATTCATAAATATGGGATAAAAATCTACATCAAGGGCACCATCCTCCAAGACATACGGATTTCATTCTTGCGCCTTACTTTTGCTTCTTTACAATCGTCTCTATGATCGGAACACACTATGTACACTAAGGTTTTTACATACGTCTCCTCGTAGGGTTTTTTCCCTGTCTGCCGAGCAGCGCCGTTCATCGGCCAGCGGACAAGCCTTTAACCATCCTCCAAAGATCATCATCTCGGCTACAATTATCACACTAGCTAAACCAAAGGTCAACGCTGTTGAACCCAAAAAAAAAAAAAAAACTCTCATGCACTCAAGTGTGTTTCTAGGCCTCATTAGAATATGCTTAATCAGTTACTTTTTTGCATCTCGATATTAAGATACAACTTCATCTTAATATTTAATAGGAGTATGTAGTGAATTACTCGTGTAAGGGTGAAAAAGAAAAAAAAAATGAAAGAAAAATGAAAAGAATGAGTTAAAAAAATAGAGAAAATGAGAGATACCTCTTCGCTATACCTACTATACAACTCCCTCCCGTTGTACAAGGGATATCTTTAGCAGCGTTCATCGGTTCGTTTTGATTTTTCTCAGTTTATTTGATTCGGTTATTTGGTTTTAAAATTGTGGAGGCAAAACCTAAAACCGAAAAATGTATTCAATTTCAAAATCGAAACCGAAATCAAGCCGAAACCAAATTCGAAGTTGTCACGGTTTCAGTAAAAATAAAAAACCCCCGAAAATCGTAATTTAACCAATTTTTTTTAAATTAATCATAGAAATCGAATTTTGATTATTTTTAAAATCGTTTTTTCTTTGATACTCCGTATATTTGTTTTGCGTGATTTGCATCTACAGCAAAACCAATTTCTGTTCGTTGCTATTGAGCCAATGGTTCCTGCACGTGTGAATTGCTGACCCTGCAATTTGAGCAATAACAGAAGGTAATAATTTTAATAGTATATTATTTGTTGAATTTCATTTCAAATTCGGTTTTCGTTTAAACGAATTCTAAAAAGTAAAATCGAACCGAAACCGAATCAACTTTGAAAATCAAAATGCAGCCGATTTTAAATTAAGCTTTTCTCAGTTTTATTCGGTTCAGTTTTTGAATTAATCGATTTAAAATTAAATTTTGAGGCTCATAGATATCTTTATTCCAATGTAGAGATCCGGTTCGATAAACTGGTCGAATTGACTTTGTTAATTTGGTTTAATTTTTATATATAAATATAAATAATAGATAGATAAGATAGATTATATGTTGAAAGAGGAGAAGCCGATTTGAGTTGAAATTGAGGTGCATATGTGTACACTCAGATGAGTCAACAAGTGATTATCCAAAACAGCTCATACTCTATTTAATAATAAATAAATAAATAAATAAGACTATTGTCTATAGAGACCTCGAGAAATAAGTGTAGTAATCTTAATTTACGTAGCTAGTGAAGGTTATATGAAACCCACTTGACTATGTAGAATTTTTAATTATGCTAAATCATTAAACAATCATTTGGTTACAATCATATATTTGGTCAATTTTAGGTGTTGGGTGTGCTTTTGGTGAAAGTTCAATTGCAATAATCGAAGAGTTGTCATTTAACAAAATGTGGCTTAGAAAAAGTTTAAAAGTTAATAATACACACTTTAATGGGTAGCCTACTATTCTACTGACGCATTCTAAGATTTTAGATGACCTGTAAGATCATTGGTATTCTAAGTTCTATAAACTCGTAGCACAAACAAATACTAATACCACAAAAGAAAAAAGATACATTTTTTTTATAAAAAAATTATGTACTTGATTAACAAGTAGACCCGTACCTACGGTTATTGCTACCATTTTAATGTGATTCTTTCCACGCACATATCTATTTATGTTCCTTTCACAAAATATTATCTTATCGGAAAAAAATCACTCAAAAGAGTATAGAAATAAGTTTATAATTTAAGCTGTTTTAATTATTATAAACAAAGACGTTAGATGTAATTGTCCTTTATTATGCATTTCTAGTCGCAAATTTGGATTAATAAGCAGGATTTATTTATTTTTCAATTTAATACTAGTAGTAATTTGAAGAAAGTTGGTAAAATGAGTATGTCGATAATAATGCAAATTGCCAACCATGCAGGAGACCCCACAGCCACAGTCACAGCTAGCCTCACTTTCACCAAATACTTGCACGCGGTTTCGACTTATGTTGTCTCTTTTTCTTTATTCAGATTATAATTATAATTATAATTATAATTATATTTATATTTATTTTATATTAATATTATATACAAAGTATATAGGTATATATATTTATATTTAATAAACTAAATTGAGAGAATATTATCCTACATTTGTTGATATTAATACGGCGTTTGAAGCAGGAGACCTAGGTACGAAATTTGGTAACGTTCACGATTGAATTAAAATGGGCAATTAATTGGAGGGGACGTCAATGTACGGAATGTAGTTGTCGTTAGGAAGGTTTCCGTTGCGGATTAAGAAAAAAATAATAAATAAAAATTATTATATTTTTTAAACTATTAGTGAAACATTTTTATTAACTTTTCATAACATAATACTCTCGATTTTAAATGACTTAATGTGATTAATTTGCCTTTGCAAAATTGAATATGTCAATAATAATTTGTCTCCTCACACACACACACACACACACACACACACACACACACACACCCCCCTAACAATGTCATAGATACATTCAACTCATTCTCACACCTATAAATAAAAGTCGAAACCATAGTTCATTCATACTCAAACACACTACTTAATTAACAAATTATATATTCTCTAATTTCTCTGTGTTTCGTTAACACTTCAAATTAAAAATGGGTTTTTTAAAGCTTTTCGTTGCTTCACTTCTTGTTTCCTTATTTCTCTTCCAACTTTCTCAAGCAGCCAATCCTACTCAACTTGTATTATTCATTCTCTCTATTTAATCTTCTTTATTTATTTACGGCTGCTTAGTAGTTAGTATCTAATACATACTCTATCCTCTTTTAAGGTTTATAATAAATAATAACATAATACTCGTAACCTCTTAGCTTTCCTTACTAATCTCTGAGTCAATTATTTGTTCTCCACCATACTGACTTGTAATTTTTTTTTTTACAGAGCGACACTGGAATTGTAGATCAACACAAATCCACACCCATCAAGATCGGTATTGTTTCCACAATTTCAAAACTAAATTTACTTCAAGATGATCGAAACATATATATAACTTTCTGTTATACTTGTTTATGTAGTTGTTTGTTGACTAAAATAGTTTGTATATGTACAATGCAGATTGTGGACAAGCATGTGCAGCAAGGTGCAAACTATCAAAGAGGCCTAACTTATGCAACAGGGCTTGCGGGACATGTTGCGGAAGGTGCAACTGTGTTCCTTCAGGAACTTCAGGCAACTCCGAATCGTGCGCTTGCTACGCTAATATGACCACTCACGGCAACATAAAGAAGTGTCCTTAATTACTTATTCTTTAAAATAAAACAAAAATTTTAATTCATTGATATTGTATGCATAAAGGTTTTTCTATTGTATTTCTAGTTTTGCATTTGGTTTATATTTTCGTTTGTATACATTAATAATTCATGATTATGTGGTTTTTATTGGGGTACAAGAATAAAAATTGGTTATGCTCTTTGTTTATTCATGATTATATGATGGTTATTCGGCTTATGATTTGTTCTATTCGAGCTTCCATTTGGTGCATTCATTTGGTAGTTTGTTTTACCGGCAGTCTAGGTAAAAGTTGGATATAATGCTGTCCACAAAAAAAAAAAAAAAAAAAAAAAAGTTGGATATAATGAGAAAACATTATATAAAAAAGATTATATATTTACTACATGGAAAGAAAAGATTATTGTTTAAGTGCAAGTAAATGTAATTATATTTAGTCTCCCATTCATAGTACGTAACAAACTACTAGGGATTACAATGTAAAGTATACGGAGTATAATAGAATTTCACTTTATTGTCATTTTATATATTTTAAGCTAAAGAAAAGTTGTTTAAAAGTGCCCTGTATGCTTCAACTGTCCTGTTGGTCCTAAACTATGAAAAATGGTTCCACAATCTACTAATGGATTGAGACTTGAGAGTAAACTCAATTAGGTTCAAGGTTAAGACCAGTTAAGGATTTTACATTAGGCCCACGTAGATCGGTTAGGTCCAGATCTTGGTCAAGTATCGAGCTTAAGATTGATCAAGCATCAGCCTTGTTACCATTTTGTATTCAAAATAACGCCTAGAGACAGTCGACTTTATAGTATTCCATTTTAAACACACAATGGTAAGACAATATAACCCTCACTTTAGTATACAAAAACTGATGTATATTTCCAAGCAAGAAAGCCATATAAAAGCACATCAATTGAGAAACAACAGAGATCAAACTTTCGGGTTTACAAATGAATGGCACTTCGACAGAAGAATATATAGACATAAGCTATCTATATGCCTAGAAGGGTATTTTAGCTACCAACAAGACAACCGATGTTTGGTTTGCTTTGCAACAAATGCTAGATTGCTAGTGTGATGACCCGGGAATTTCCGACCAAATTTAAACATAATCTTATATGATTCGACTCGATAAGCAAAGTCTATTAAACCGAGTCTCATTATGTTTGAACTATTTCATGATAACATTTGACCTTTAACTATTTCCGACGATTCACGAACCTTTAATTGTAACTAAGAATGTAAATATAAATAATTATATATAAAACTAATTATATTAGTATTAATGAACTATTAAGTAATTTTGTTATTATAAAAGATAACATTTAATAACTAAAGATTTTCATTTTGAATATATATAGTATATTGTATATAAATGATTCAAACATATTTTACCAACGTTATCAAAATATTAAATGTACAATGTTATACTTTGTAGTTAATTGTTTAATATACATAATTAATCATCTACTCAACATTTAAAACATGATTTTATATATATGGTAGTATACATATATACATAAATATAACTATATATATATGATTTTATACATAATTATTATATTATGTATATGTAGAAATTTATAATATATCTATGATGAAATAATGTACTATTTTAATAAATATATATAATACTTACATATATAAAACATTTATATTTTTCATAATTACATACATAAGTATAATATAATTAGTATGTAAATAAATATTATAATATATTTATATTAAAATGCATAAATATATAATATTCAGTATATGTTACAATACATATTACATAATTATTAAATATTACATAATAATAGATGATATTAATAAATTAAATTTAAATACAAATATAGTTGTTGTAGTAATGTTATTTGTATCGTCAAATATCAATATTTGTATTCATAATATCACTTTATATCATATAAAGATGAAATTGGATGTATAAATTAGATTATTATTACTAATATTATTATTATCGATAAAATATTAATATTATCATAATTAGTATGGTATTATTATTATTATTATTATTATTATTATTATTATTATTATTATTATTATCATTTTTACAATTATTATTATCATTAATATTATATTTATCATTATTATTAATTTTATTAATATTATTAGATATTAATAGTATTGTTATTATATATTATTATTATTAATTAAAAAAAACAGTAGGGATCTATATTATACGCTTGACCTCTGTATCCTTTATCTCTATTATTATTATTTTTTTTGTTTCTTTCCTGCTCCAAACTCGTGAACCTGTGTTGACATTTTCTCCATTTTTTATCAACCGATCTCTATTATTACAAAATGATTATGTATAATTGCAAATCAAATAAAAAGGAAATCCAATGGGATTAAAGAGCACAACGATATTTTTTTTTTTCTTCTTCTCTGCACGCTCCAATTTTTTTTTCTCTTAATTCAATTTCGAATAAAGTTTCAAAATCTAAAAATGCAGAAAGGTTAGAAATCTTTCTTTGAATCTATCTGCAAAATCTCAACTCTCAAATCTTTATATCGATCTTGAATTTTGAAGTCAAAGTTTAGTTTAAAAAAAGTCAACAATTGTTCTTGAGACAAATTCGCGTTCGTGTATATGTTTCTGATCAAATTGACGATTCCAGTAGTTTTTATACATGTTTAGAAAACTATTTCGTGTTATAAACATTATCTATAATGTTATCTATTACGAAATCAATTTTTTTTGTTTTGTTCCAAGAACCGACGCTGCAGTAGGCCTTTAGTGTTTTTTTTTTTTATTTTAGAACCCAAATTATTTTTTTTTCTGTAATGTTTTGAAGCTTTAAAAGGAACCCTGATTTTTTTTTTTTTTTTTTTTTGGTTATTGATGTTTTGTTGAATCCATGAGACTTGTGGAGAAGAAGAGGAATAGAAGAAAAACAGTTTATATATAAAATTTAAATTCGATATTAATACAGAGAATCAGAATTGGTGGGATGGTCGAGAGTGTTTGCGTGTGAGCATGTGGTCACGAGATCGAGTCCAGAGGACGGTAGTTTTTTTTTTTTTTTTGAAACTCTTTTCATGTGAGGTAGTTTTCTTTTCTAATTTTATTATTGTTATTATATATTAATTATTATTAGTATTATTATTATTATTGTGATTGTTTTGATTGTTATTGTTATTGTTATTATTAGTATCATACTTGTTATCATATTTGAAAGTATTATAGACATTACTATTATTATTATGATAGGTATTAATAATATTATTATTAGTAATAAACTTATCATTTTAGTATTTTATCATCATTAGGATTATGATTATCATTATTATTATTATGAAGGAAATAAAAATATATTATTATCATCAATATTAGAATTTGTACCGGTTTATAAATAATAGTATCATCAGTACATTTATAATTAATAATATCATATTTATCAGTATCATCATTAATATTTACTAGTATTATTATGATTATCATTTATCATTTTATAAATATTAGAACCCTTATTATTAACATAAGTATGGTATTAGTATTAATATTATTTTAGAGTTATTATTATTAGTATCATTAACAGTTACCATTTTCATTTTTTTTGCTATTAGTATTATCATTATTAATAAAATTATTATTATTATTAGTAAATCATTATTATCTAAATTATTATTTTAACAAATAAATCTTTTGTACACTATATATATACTTATGGTATATACTAGGATTGTATTAATAATTCACATAACAAACTAATAAAATTTCATAAATACAATACTAACCACAAATATATGTATATAAATATATTAATGTCACTATTTATATAAACGTAAATCATTATAGATATATATACATAAAATCGATATATATATATAAAATATAACTTAAAATATAATATAAGTATACGTTTTAAAATAAAGGTTAGAATAAATTCTACAAAACTATAATATATAAATAATACATATTAATAAATGAAATTTTGTAACTTACATTATACGTATTAATATATACACAATTGATATAGGTTCGTGAATCCGAGGCCAACCCTGCATTGTTCAATGACGTCATATGTATTTTTACTACAAAATACAGTATCGTGAGTTTCATTTGAATCCCTTTTACTCTTTAAATTTTTGGGACTGAGAATACATGCAAATGCTTTATTAACTGTTTTACAATAATTATATGCGTGAGTTTCATTTGCCTTTTTACCCTTTATATTTTTGGGCTGAGAATACATGCGCAACTTTTATAACTGTTTTACGAAATTGACACAAGTACGTGAAACTACATTCTATGGTTGGATTATCGAAGTCGAATATGCCCCTTTTTATTAAGTCTGGTAATCTAAGAATTAGGGAACAGACACCCTAATTGACGCGAATCCTAAAGATAGATCTATCGGGCCCAACAAGCCCCATCCAAAGTACCGGATGTTTTAGTACTTCGAAATTTATATCATGTCCGAAGGAGGATCCCGGAATGATGGGGATATTCTTATATATGCATATTGTTAATGTCGGTTACCAGGTGTTCAATCCATATGAATGATATTTTTGTCTCTATGCATGGGACGTATGTTTATGAGAAATGGAAATCTGAAATCTTGTGGTCTATTAAAATGATGGAAACGATTGTTTAAGTTAAACTAATGAACTCACCAACCTTTTGGTTGACACTTTAAAGCATGTTTATTCTCAGGTACGAAAGAAATCTTCCGCTGTGTATTTGCTCATTTTATAGATATTACTTTGAGTCATTCATGGCATATTTCAAAAGACGTTGCATTCGAGTCGTCGAGTTCATCAAGATTATTATCAAGTCAATTATAGTTGGATATATTATGAAATGGTATGCATGCCTGTCAACTTTCGATGTAATGAAAGTTTGTCTTTTCAAAAACGAATGCAATGTTTGTAAAATGTATCATATAGAGGTCAAGTATCTCGCGATGTAATCAACTGTTGTGAATCGTTTATAATCGATATGGACTTCGTCCGGATGGATTAGGACGGGTCTTCACAGTTGGTATCAGAGCGGTGGTCTTAGCGAACCAGGTCTTGCATTAGTGAGTCTAACTGATAGTCGTTAGAATGCATTAATGAGTCTGGACTTCGACCGTGTTTGCATGTCAAAAGTTTTGCTTATCATTTAGTGTCGAAAAATTATTTGCTTATCATCCTTAAAGTCTAAGACACGTCTTACTGCCTTTATTGCATAGACAGTGTATAGTTAAATTCATATCTTAGCGTATCTGTTATTGTTACCTTTGCCTGACAGCTTCCGTAGATTCCTCCGTAGCTTATGGGATTTTAGTATTATATATGCATATGTAAATTATGTATTGCAGGGTACTAATCTACATCCTATAATCTATTTCTTATCGAAAATCCTTCATCTGATCGTACGAGATGAATCCCTCAACCAGTTCGAGTCCATCTGATTTCGATAGCTATTTCGATAGTTATTCCGACAGCTATTTCGATATGGATTTCCACTCGAGCTCCGAAAGCAGAGTAACCGGAATGAATCGATCAATTAGCCATCATCTATTCTGAATGAATTGGAGATGGGTTCGTAGTCGACTTAATCAATGGAAACGCGAAGAAGGCGATCATTTCCACTAACCAAATTCACCTCTTGACAATGGACCTAAAACGTTTACCGGCGAACCTGTTCGAGACACCATTTTCTCTCTCATTTCCAAAGTATCTCATCACGATCATATACTATCTCAGATTCTAAACCTCATTCATCCGCTCGTCCGAACCGACAATCATCCCGGTGTAATAGAAGAAGTTAACGAACTTCGCGCATAAGTTGTAGTCTTGGAAAATATGGTGCAAAACGTACCAGCTTCATCCAAATCACCGGCACCAACGGTACCACCAACAACCCAAATTTCAATATCACATGCCTCAACATCTCAATCTATACCTCGAGTATAATCATCATTCTACATGACATTCTACATCAGTTATCTTCGTTCGACATGGTGATTATGTAATCTCTAATGTTTTAGAGATTATTTATTCTAGTTCCAACTGAAAACTAAATGAGTTTAATATCATGTTAACTCATTAAATTCATGATTACATCTGAAGAAAATATATATGTATATATGTTTTCATAAAGATTGTAATTAAAAATTCTTTTGTACAAACTGTTAATAATAAAAATATTTTAACGGGTAGGTAATACCCGAGGAATATTTAAATTTCACATTAATAAGTTACACTGTATATTCTTCGAATCTGATTCAACAGTTATTCACTATCCTATTTAAAACCACCGGGATACTTATCCGTTCACCAAAGAATAACTATTTTCATTCAAATTCAATTTCATATTTGAATTTTGACCTATCAGAATCCAACAAGTGGCATAATGAAGAAATAATGGACACAATAAAAATTGATTAGAAACAGACTAATTAACAATATTAAATTTTATTAAGAAACCACGCTAACAAAATCCTAGCTAACTGTTCCTAGCTAACTGTTAATTCCGTATTACATTTTATTTATCGCAATTTATTTATCGCAATTTATTTTATCGCAATTTATATTCTCGCAATTTTATTTATTGTCATTTAATTTCTGTTATTTACTTTACGCACTTTATTTATCGTCATTTAATTTCTGTTATTTATTTTACGCACTTTAAATATCGGGACACGTATACAAGGTTTTGACATATCATATCGACACATCTATATATATTATTTGGAATCACCATAGACACTCTATATGCAGTAATGATCGAGTTCTCTATACAGGGTTGAGGTTGATTCTATAATAATATATATACTTTGAGTTGTGATCGAGTCTGAGACATGTACACGGGTCACGATACGTATTAATTAATTCAAATATTATATATTAAACTATATATGAATGATTGCACTGTCAACTGTGGACTATCGACTGTGGACTAATAACATTGGACAATTAAAATGAATTAAAATATTGAATATAACATATGAAACTAAACAATTCTTCAAGTTTGCCACTTGATTTCGTCTTAAACCTCATTTGTATCTTCACGATTACATTCTGCGTTCAAACCTTTCATGATTCTTGAAAACACCTCAATCGATAGGATGAATCAACCGCACTTCATCTACGGAAGGAAAGATTTATGCATATAGTTATGCACCTGAGAAACTCTCGGCAATTGAGTAAAAGTTCAACACATAGCCGCGTCAGATCCTTTGGCATTTATTAACAAAAACAACTTTGCGATCCCTTTTCAAAATTAGCCAATTTTGTCACAACTCCAACAAGTCAACTTCGACTTTTCGTACGAAACAACCTTATTATAACGTTTATATATACGCGTGCTCTTTTATTGTTACCAGGTAACCTTTCATATTCCATCATATTACCATCAGCGTTTAATCATCTAAAAACACAATTCTCCTGAAACCACCTCGGATTAATAACCGATGATTCAGATATCATAGCATTAAATGCAGAGGAAACAGAAAAATGGTAGATGGTCTAAACGGACAAAAGTTTGATGATAAAGAAAGGAGTGTTAGGAACGCTCGATAGAAAATTGGGTATTGAAAAACAGATTGAGTTACCCATGAAGGAGACCAAGGACAAATACAAGGACCAAATCCTATATTCAAAGGATTCAGGTAATTCTGGATCCGTTGAAATCTTTAGAGAATATCTTGCTCCGAAGTCATGTTAAAATCTTGCGGAAAATCTTTCTCCATCAACCGTCGAACTTAGAAATTCCAAAATATCATCATCAATATCTTTGATATTTCTGAGGATATTTTCATAAATATTCTCGTCCGAAATTATATACCTCTTCGTGCTTCCTGTGTATCAATATATTGGAAACATTCAATAGAAAATATAGTACCGAAAAGCAGATTATGCGAAACTATGAAGAAAGCCGTGGATAAATCACAAAGAATAAGTTTGACTTCAAAGAATCCAAATAATTCAATGTCTGCTAAAGTCTATAGTGAATAACTTGCTCCTTACTCTAAACCCTTGCAGACAATAGTTTCTATCATCCTCTGATCTTAGATATTCTGAGATATTATCGTACCTTTCATTATAAATATCCTCCATATTTCTGGAGATATTTTTATAACTATTCTTATCTGAAATCATTAATCTTTTCGTGCTATCAGTATTACATCATATAGAAACTGTTAGTTTCTATATTCTGTAAATTTTCAAGCTTAAAATATGAATGTTATTGTAGTAATGATGGGAACTGATGCATGAGTTAGTATAATATAATGACACTTGATCAACGTGATTATATTACAGTAAGTCATGCTGAGTTTCTAAATGAAACGTGATGATTCACAGATCATAACGTCATCATGTGCCATGTTACATAACTCTTTCATCCTACTTAACTCCGTAACAAATCAAGAAAATGTATTCTTGATGGTTCTATCTTCCGTGATGTTGATAAATTTGAAAATCAAATCGTGCTATCACGTTCCTTCATGCTTAGAACATTATAATCATTCGAAACTCTATATCTATAAATTCTGGACCATTATTCGCTTGACTTGAAGTCGGGAAGAGAAAACAAAAGCATAGAGCTTTGAAATATAAGGGAGAATATAAAGTCCGATAACAACACATAAATTACAAACCGTGTATATCAATGTTTATCGCAACATAAAGACACGGGAGAATTAAAAACATTATAATCCCGAGGGCGAAGTAGAAGAAAGCAGATTCCTCTGGTGGAAGTTGGAAAAGGAGAATGATTGTTGCGATAGTAAGGATGAGGACAAGGATCAGAACTGGATTAATCATTTTCAGAATCTTTTGGATGTATGAACTAAGAAAGAAAGTATAAGAATGGTGAGAATAATGGAAAGGAAGAGCTTAATTTATACTGGAAATATCAGACGTAGTAATCGGGGCAGATCACCGTATTTAATTAAAGAGATCTTAATTTCCATAAATCCCGAAGAATCAGATTTTATAGATCTTCAAGATTTTCTTTAAATCCCTTAAATTCCGGAATTCAACCAAGGCAATGTCAAAAGTTAAGACGCGCCTTATTTTCTAAATTCAAACCTGACTACGTCAAAAGTTAAAAACAAATCTTTGTTTCTCATTTCATCCTTTTGTGAATAGCTTCATTCGCACTCTTCGAATAATTGAATTATTTTTATCCATATTACTCAATGATGATAAAACTCAAGTTATCAACTCATATTCGTCAGGAAAACATATTTATTGTTAGCTATGACGACCTCACTCAAATTTCGGGACGAAATTTCTTTAACGGGTAGGTACTGTGATGACCCGGGAATTTCCGACCAAATTTAAACATAATCTTATATGATTCGACTCGATAAGCAAAGTCTATTAAACCGAGTCTCATTATGTTTGAACTATTTCATGATAACATTTGACCTTTAACTATTTCCGACGATTCACGAACCTTTAATTGTAACTAAGAATGTAAATATAAATAATTATATATAAAACTAATTATATTAGTATTAATGAACTATTAAGTAATTTTGTTATTATAAAAGATAACATTTAATAACTAAAGATTTTCATTTTGAATATATATAGTATATTGTATATAAATGATTCAAACATATTTTACCAACGTTATCAAAATATTAAATGTACAATGTTATACTTTGTAGTTAATTGTTTAATATACATAATTAATCATCTACTCAACATTTAAAACATGATTTTATATATATGGTAGTATACATATATACATAAATATAACTATATATATATGATTTTATACATAATTATTATATTATGTATATGTAGAAATTTATAATATATCTATGATGAAATAATGTACTATTTTAATAAATATATATAATACTTACATATATAAAACATTTATATTTTTCATAATTACATACATAAGTATAATATAATTAGTATGTAAATAAATATTATAATATATTTATATTAAAATGCATAAATATATAATATTCAGTATATGTTACAATACATATTACATAATTATTAAATATTACATAATAATAGATGATATTAATAAATTAAATTTAAATACAAATATAGTTGTTGTAGTAATGTTATTTGTATCGTCAAATATCAATATTTGTATTCATAATATCACTTTATATCATATAAAGATGAAATTGGATGTATAAATTAGATTATTATTACTAATATTATTATTATCGATAAAATATTAATATTATCATAATTAGTATGGTATTATTATTATTATTATTATTATTATTATTATTATTATTATTATTATTATTATTATCATTTTTACAATTATTATTATCATTAATATTATATTTATCATTATTATTAATTTTATTAATATTATTAGATATTAATAGTATTGTTATTATATATTATTATTATTAATTAAAAAAAACAGTAGGGATCTATATTATACGCTTGACCTCTGTATCCTTTATCTCTATTATTATTATTTTTTTTGTTTCTTTCCTGCTCCAAACTCGTGAACCTGTGTTGACATTTTCTCCATTTTTTATCAACCGATCTCTATTATTACAAAATGATTATGTATAATTGCAAATCAAATAAAAAGGAAATCCAATGGGATTAAAGAGCACAACGATATTTTTTTTTTCTTCTTCTCTGCACGCTCCAATTTTTTTTTCTCTTAATTCAATTTCGAATAAAGTTTCAAAATCTAAAAATGCAGAAAGGTTAGAAATCTTTCTTTGAATCTATCTGCAAAATCTCAACTCTCAAATCTTTATATCGATCTTGAATTTTGAAGTCAAAGTTTAGTTTAAAAAAAGTCAACAATTGTTCTTGAGACAAATTCGCGTTCGTGTATATGTTTCTGATCAAATTGACGATTCCAGTAGTTTTTATACATGTTTAGAAAACTATTTCGTGTTATAAACATTATCTATAATGTTATCTATTACGAAATCAATTTTTTTTGTTTTGTTCCAAGAACCGACGCTGCAGTAGGCCTTTAGTGTTTTTTTTTTTTATTTTAGAACCCAAATTATTTTTTTTTCTGTAATGTTTTGAAGCTTTAAAAGGAACCCTGATTTTTTTTTTTTTTTTTTTTTGGTTATTGATGTTTTGTTGAATCCATGAGACTTGTGGAGAAGAAGAGGAATAGAAGAAAAACAGTTTATATATAAAATTTAAATTCGATATTAATACAGAGAATCAGAATTGGTGGGATGGTCGAGAGTGTTTGCGTGTGAGCATGTGGTCACGAGATCGAGTCCAGAGGACGGTAGTTTTTTTTTTTTTTTTTGAAACTCTTTTCATGTGAGGTAGTTTTCTTTTCTAATTTTATTATTGTTATTATATATTAATTATTATTAGTATTATTATTATTATTGTGATTGTTTTGATTGTTATTGTTATTGTTATTATTAGTATCATACTTGTTATCATATTTGAAAGTATTATAGACATTACTATTATTATTATGATAGGTATTAATAATATTATTATTAGTAATAAACTTATCATTTTAGTATTTTATCATCATTAGGATTATGATTATCATTATTATTATTATGAAGGAAATAAAAATATATTATTATCATCAATATTAGAATTTGTACCGGTTTATAAATAATAGTATCATCAGTACATTTATAATTAATAATATCATATTTATCAGTATCATCATTAATATTTACTAGTATTATTATGATTATCATTTATCATTTTATAAATATTAGAACCCTTATTATTAACATAAGTATGGTATTAGTATTAATATTATTTTAGAGTTATTATTATTAGTATCATTAACAGTTACCATTTTCATTTTTTTTGCTATTAGTATTATCATTATTAATAAAATTATTATTATTATTAGTAAATCATTATTATCTAAATTATTATTTTAACAAATAAATCTTTTGTACACTATATATATACTTATGGTATATACTAGGATTGTATTAATAATTCACATAACAAACTAATAAAATTTCATAAATACAATACTAACCACAAATATATGTATATAAATATATTAATGTCACTATTTATATAAACGTAAATCATTATAGATATATATACATAAAATCGATATATATATATAAAATATAACTTAAAATATAATATAAGTATACGTTTTAAAATAAAGGTTAGAATAAATTCTACAAAACTATAATATATAAATAATACATATTAATAAATGAAATTTTGTAACTTACATTATACGTATTAATATATACACAATTGATATAGGTTCGTGAATCCGAGGCCAACCCTGCATTGTTCAATGACGTCATATGTATTTTTACTACAAAATACAGTATCGTGAGTTTCATTTGAATCCCTTTTACTCTTTAAATTTTTGGGACTGAGAATACATGCAAATGCTTTATTAACTGTTTTACAATAATTATATGCGTGAGTTTCATTTGCCTTTTTACCCTTTATATTTTTGGGCTGAGAATACATGCGCAACTTTTATAACTGTTTTACGAAATTGACACAAGTACGTGAAACTACATTCTATGGTTGGATTATCGAAGTCGAATATGCCCCTTTTTATTAAGTCTGGTAATCTAAGAATTAGGGAACAGACACCCTAATTGACGCGAATCCTAAAGATAGATCTATCGGGCCCAACAAGCCCCATCCAAAGTACCGGATGTTTTAGTACTTCGAAATTTATATCATGTCCGAAGGAGGATCCCGGAATGATGGGGATATTCTTATATATGCATATTGTTAATGTCGGTTACCAGGTGTTCAATCCATATGAATGATATTTTTGTCTCTATGCATGGGACGTATGTTTATGAGAAATGGAAATCTGAAATCTTGTGGTCTATTAAAATGATGGAAACGATTGTTTAAGTTAAACTAATGAACTCACCAACCTTTTGGTTGACACTTTAAAGCATGTTTATTCTCAGGTACGAAAGAAATCTTCCGCTGTGTATTTGCTCATTTTATAGATATTACTTTGAGTCATTCATGGCATATTTCAAAAGACGTTGCATTCGAGTCGTCGAGTTCATCAAGATTATTATCAAGTCAATTATAGTTGGATATATTATGAAATGGTATGCATGCCTGTCAACTTTCGATGTAATGAAAGTTTGTCTTTTCAAAAACGAATGCAATGTTTGTAAAATGTATCATATAGAGGTCAAGTATCTCGCGATGTAATCAACTGTTGTGAATCGTTTATAATCGATATGGACTTCGTCCGGATGGATTAGGACGGGTCTTCACAGCTAGTGAGCGTGCGAATGTATGAATGCCCATTAAAACTACTTAAGCCAGTCCTTATTTCATCAATTAATTTGATGTCATGTTTCACCCAAAATGTATTCAAAATATTGTTTCAAAGTTCCGCAAGGGACTTGCCACTGATGTAATCAACTACCTGAGTAACTGCTTTGCCGAGAGCAACAGTCACTGCTGATAAATTATTCAAAAATTCTTCAGAAGTCGGTTTGTCTCCATCAACAATATCAGTAACCGCTTTTACAAAAATTGCTGGCACTTTCAAAAGATCTGTCACATAACCCACAGCAGCTCCCTGAAGTATATTATAACAAGTTGTACCGTAAGATTGATTAAATCATCAAACTGTGAACTCGATCAAAATTTCACCGATTGGTTTCAAGATAGCGTAAAGAATATATTACCTCCATGTCTTTAACAACGGCGTCATTTGCAAGTATGGAAGCCTCATCATGTGGGATCATATCCAATGAATCTCCAGTAGATAGTTTACCGACCTGAAAAATGGTCATAAAATAAGTTGTCTAGTCAAAGGATAGTAGGATACACACCATCTTAATATGAGTAGTCAAAATAGTATCAATAACACTAAAGTCTCTGTTCATCAAATTAGATCATTCAGGTCGCTATAACCAAAGCATATCAATTATGCTTCTATATTCAAGTATTCAATATATTCTTTTATTTGCCTATGTCTGTAAGCAAAGCATTGCATTAAGTGTAAAATGTAAGATCTAAAATCCCAACTATAGAAAATGCAATGAAGCCTATTAAGATATCTAGTACTTATATAGAAAGATAATGTGATAGGGCATATTTTAAGAATTATATGGAAATCAACGAAAGCATCAACCTTTAAATCAAGCTCCTTCAACAGATTTGGTGTCGAGCATCCTCTTCGCAAACCAACCCCGTAGAGATCAAAAACCTGCACCAATAATAGAAGAATATACAAATCACGGTTTAACACAAGAAAACACACTACAAAATGTAATGAGATAACCTTGTGTTGTAGCCAAGGTTGAAGAACTCGGATCTCGGAGAGATCTCGCTTGGACATTTTTGGGGAGAACTCGGCATCTCGGAAATTTCTCGGTGAGATCTCGGGCGTTGACTTACGTTGACTTTTCAGTTTTTTTAATATAAATATAAATATATCTATAAATATTTGTATATTTATATAAACTTTTACGAGATTTTATAAAAAAAATACAAAAAATGAGGGAGGAAACTCGAGAAATTACTAGAGATTATGAGAAAATTCAAGAAATGACCGAGAAAATCCGATAAATTGTAACTTTGACCAAGTTTGACCTCTTTGACTGAGAAATCTCGGGAGATGGACATCTCTTCTCGGCTGCCTTCCAAAAAAGAGATCTCGGGGAGAAATAAAGAGATTTACAACACTGTTGTAGCTCATGTGGTAGTGGTCCGCCCTCTCTTAGCAAGAGGTCATGAGTTCGACTCCTGTGGGGTGCAACATTGCACACAAGGTTGCCCCTTTACCCTTGAATTCCACCCAAGGGTGCCTTCTGCACATTGCGTTGTAGGCGCAGTGGGGGAGGGGGTTTTTACCGCCCATGCCCTCGGATAGCTCACTACATTACTTTTATAGATACAGTTATCGTATTACCGGGATTGGTATCCTTCTATCATGAAAAGCAACTTCTGATGCAATATACACGTCACCAGTACAAGCTCCTTTTGCCTGCAAACATCCAAACATCATTTATTTACATCAAATAACAATCCATATCGACACATAAATCTGTTGTTACATTAATGCAAGTAAAAATAAACATAATGTGCATAGCATTCATACTTTAAATCCACCAGCAGTGCCAGCATTTATGACGAGATCTGGTTGTAATGCCTGAATAGCAGCATAAGTCACAAGAGATGCAGAAACGGTGCCAACACTGTCAACACCTGAGGAACAAATAACTCCAATTGTTCATTTACATAAACAAAAATTAAAGAGTTTATCCAGGATATTTTATTTAGGTCCAATATTAGTCCATTTACAGTAAGTTAGTAACCCTGTTCTAACTTTTTAACAAATAAAAAGTGAATAATGGCTCAAAAATGTAAAAGCCCCTTACAGCGGCTTTGGTCTTAAGTTCAAAATACCAACTTGAAGCAAGAAACAACAAATTGGAGCCAAATTGAAGGTAGATTATAAGTTAGCTGAACTTCCAGTCGACATTTTTTCGGTTTTAATCTTCTAATCGCGTTTACGTAAAAAATATTATGAAGCCATTTCTAAGTATTTTACACATTGTATGTGTTTTATTTATGTGAGGCTCTAGCCTTAGCGCCTAGCGCCTCGTTCTTCGGGCCCCTAGCGTAAGGAAGCTTACAAAATAATTTTACACTTTTAAAGCCGTAAGGAAGCTTGAGTCATAACAATGTGGTGCCAACAAAAGCATTGTTTGATAAGACTTTTCTTTCTGTAGTGTAACATTTTTATACCCTAAGGCCCCGTTTGGCTCATGGAATCCAATGGGATTCCGTGAGCCAAACGGGGCCTAAGTTTGACGACACAAATTTTGCAGAGTTACTTTTTATTGAGGGCCTAATGAGAGCACGAGCATTAACAATAGAAGAGAATGGCACATAACGATAATAAATTAAGACAAACCTATAACTAGTTGAACAAAATGCTCAGCAACCTAATTATACAATATTAAATGTAACCGAGTGAAATAACAACTACTCAACACTCACCAGTAACAGCATCCTTCCCTGGCCATATAATACTTATATTTAGACCTTTGTAAGTACCGTGATAGCGGACCCAAGGAGTTCCTTTTGGAAATCTGCAACAATTAGATCTTATATATATATGTATATATATATATATATATATATGTGTGTATATATGTATATACATATATATACATATATATATATATGTACATATATATATAGATGGATACATAAGACAAAGTTAAGTTTTTTTGGTGTTTTAATTCAGAAAATATCTCATAAGCCCAGTGTTGTAAATCTCCCGAGATCTCCCCAAGATCTCGTTTTTAGAAGGCAACCGAGACGAGATGTTCATCTCCCGAGATTTCTCGGTCAACGGGGTCAAACTTAATCAAAGCCACGATTTCTCGGATTTTCTTGCTAATTTGTAAGATTTTCTTGTAAAATTCGTAATTTCTAAGATTTTCTCGCTCATTTCCCGGATATTTTTGTAAAATCTCGTAAAAACGTACATATATATATATATATATATATATATATATATATATATATATATATATATATATATATATATATATATATTATGTATATTTTTATTAAAAAAACTATAAAGTCAACGTAAGTCAACATCCGAGATCTCCCTAAAAAAGTCCAAACGAGATCTCCCCGAGATCCGAATTCTCCAACCTTGCATAAGCCTATGAGTGTGTTTGGATGAAATTAACTGGAGATGGAGCTGGAGCTGGTAACTGGGGCTGAAGCTTATGCGCTAGAGCTGGAGCTTATTATTTTTTATACGTCTTTGGTAAACTAGGTGGAGCTTATTTTTCAATTCATAAGCTCTACTTTTTTTTCATAAGCTTCTATGAATAGCATATTTTTTAAGAGCTTATGATTTTTATAAGCTCTACTTTTTTTATGTTTACCAAACGAACTTATGACTTGGAGTTTATTAAAATCATAACCTCAATTTCCTATAAGCTCCCATAAGGTGATGCTCCAAACAAACCCTATTAGAATAAGCTTTATCCAAACACTTGATTGAAATTATTAGCTTATACGGAATACTAATATAAGCTTAAGCTATAAGCCTAAAAAATAAGCTAGTCCATAGTAAATGTCAGATTTCATGTGCAGTACGGTCGAAATTAATACCAGCTCAAATGATGCAAATCAGAGGAAAGTAATAATAAAGTGAAAATAGAGAAAGAGAACTAACAGAGAATTAACGTCTTCCGTTAGCTGAAAGGAATCAACAAGAGGTAATGCTTCAGTCTGCATAGCTACTCGATCAAACAATATTATATAGTTAATTAATTAATTTAATTAATAAAACCTAGAAGTGCGAATTTGAATGAATACAGAAAAATTATATACAGAGAGAATTAAAAAGTACCGATGATGATAACGATGGTAGATATGGGACGCTTTTGATCAACTGATGATGAGTCGTGATGGTTTATGACGTCATCTTCATTTGGCGGAGGAGGAGACATCGTCGCCGGTTATTTTCTCTCTCTCAAAAAATACAAAAATATTCCGGCGAGAGAGAAGTGTAGATTGAAGGAGGCGGAAATTGGTATTGTTTGATTGATCTGCCTATTTACAAACTCTCTCATTTGTTCATTTTGAGCATCGAGTTATTCGAGTTTAATTTTCATATAATCTAAAGAATTTTCAGACACATAATTTTCCTGGTCTTTTGGTTGTTGAGTTTAGATATATTCTTGGAAATAATCCCAATTAAAATCGTATTCCTCGTAATCATTCCATTCAGGTTCCATGGGTGCATAATTTTCTGTAGGAACGTAATAATAACATTCCAATGTTGAGTGATAATCTTCACAGATTTCACAACCAGTTATTGTTTCGTCATTCGTGATCCAAGATTGACCGAACGAATTGTCATCAACACCCGTTTGAGAGTATTGATTAAATTGATTTCGGATGTCATAAAGAGTTTCCAAAATATTCTCGAGATTTTTCATAATGCGCTTATTACCAAATTTTAGCTACAACGTGGTGCATTTACTAATTATCCTATTAGTTATAAAACTAAAAATTATATAAGTTATCAAATTAATAGACTTTTCTGATTTTGCCCACGTTTCGAATAGCTAATAGATGCAGCAGGGAGCCAGAACCCTTTAAATCGGAAGCTCACAACTCAGTCACTAACAAATCCAACTATTACTACGAACCAGAAAATTTGAATGTCTATCAATTTAACTGCTTAAAATAATTTTTCGTTTTTGAAATTTTAGAGAAAAAAAATAGAAAATTCTATGTCCTAAAAACTAGATTGTCGAGAAATAAGAAAGAAAAAAATCGCGTCGGAAAACGTCTAAAAATAAAAGTAAGAAAGAAAAACGTCGAAACTTAAAAATCTAAAAATTAAATCTAAAAATTTGCGCCTAAAGGTATTAAAGCTTAAAGGAATTCTATATTCAAAACGGCAATAACTTAATTAGGCACTAAAATCTAAAAACTGTGTCGGAAAATTTTAAAGCGCCTAAATCTTAATCTAAAGAAAAAGCACTTAAGGGATTTTACGGCAAAGCCTAAAAATCTAGAAATATAAAATAACTACGGCAAGAACTAAGTTTAAAACTAATTACGAATGATAAATATACAAATTACGATTAAACGATTAAAAAAAACAAAAAGTAAAAATAAAACTTAAGGTTACAATTTTTATAAAAATATTATTTTTATATTATTTATTAAAAAGTATTAATTTATATAATTAATAATAATAATAATAAAACTTAATATTACTAAATAAAACTCAAAACTAAATACTAAATACTAAATACTAATTAAATAAATAAAAAACTAATTAGGTTAATAATAATAATAATTAATTAATTAAAACCCTAAATATGTAATTAATGCGTACTAGGTATTGCTGCCAGAGCAGGCTCCGCGAGTGCGGATTTTTGCTGGCCAAGAGCTCCGCGAGTGCGGAGTTACGCAGACTCAGAGAAGCTGTGCAGGCTGAAACTGGTTCGGCAGGTTTTATTTTTTTTTTTTAATTTTATATTGTTTTTCTAAAAATATATTTATACAAATATATAAAAAAAATATAGCGTTTCGCCGATTCCCCGGCAGCGGCGCCAAAAACTTGATGTGTGCGAGGTGGGGTACGAAATAGTATTATTTTTACTACGAAATACGTTACAAATTACATAAGTTTTAATTATTTATTTACAGATGGGATATACCTAAACCTTGCTACAACACTATAGGCAGTGTACCTAATCGTACAGTAGTGTAGTTTTTAGTAAGTCCGGTTCGTTCCACATGGAATCTTTTAAACAAGCTTAACGCTATATTAGTTTTAATTTATAAAAATACAAATATATATATATATATATATATATATATATATATATATATATATATATATATATAAGTAATATTATTATTATAAATGGGGGTTTTTACCGTTTAATGACCGGTTTGTCGATTTTAAAACTTTAGTCGCAGTTAAAATCTAATGTAAAATATTAAATAAATAAAAGACTTAATTTAAAGCGTAAAGTAAATAACGATAATAAAATTTCGATAAATAAAAGTACGATAATTAAAAAGTACGATAATTAAAAGTGCAATTAAATACAATGACAATAAATAAAAGAGCGATAATTAGAAGTGCAATTAAATATGAAAATAAAGGAATTATGCTTATTTAAACTTCCGTAATCATGATGTTCGACGTGTTGATTTTAGTTTATTCCCATGGGTTAATTGTCCTTTGTCCTGGATTATTTAATATGTCCGTCTGGTTTTTGTCCATAACAGTCCATCAGTCATAAATATAAAATGCGAGTGTCCTCGTCAAATTATCCTTATACCCGAAGTCAAATATTTCAACTAATTGGGGACTTAAACTGTAACAAGGTCTTAATAATTTGTTTAATAATTACACCAGGATATCGACTGCGTGTAACCCAAGGTTTTAATACTTTGTTATCAATTATGCCAAGTGTCCTTGTACATAATTTCTTCCCTGTTTTAATAATTCCATAAACTATTAATCCATTCCCGTGTCCGGTTCAATGAACGATTATTCGTACATATAAATACCCCACCCATCGTGTCCGATTGAGTGTATATGGTTATTTATAGGTATGTCCAATTGTAAATCTTTATATTAAAATTAACAAACTATCATTTAGTTAAACAAATATAAAGCCCATTAATAGTCCATAGTCTAATTTCCACAAGTGTCGTTCTTTTGTCCAAACCCCAATTATGGTACAAAGCCCAATTACCCCGTCTTAATATTTTAGCCCAACATCACAATTACTTCGGCTTAAATAAGCATAATAATAACTTAGTTACAAGACATTAATTTAAAAAGGAGAACATAACTTACATTGAGTATTTATCGCGTAGTTTTACACAGACAGAACTTCGACTTTAAAACCCGTAAAATAACCTTTACATAACCCAAACTAACTAATATAAAATTACCCTATACTATATATATATATATATATATATATATATATATATATATATATATATATATATATATATATTATATTACAGAGGGAGAGATTATTGTTTTTGTGGTATAGAACTCGGCAGAAGCTCGTTACATTTATAGGACATTTCTGATTTTGGCTGCTCCGCGAGTGCGGAGGTTTAAACCTTCACAGCTCCGCGAGTGCGGAGGTCAGGAATCCAGCTCACCAATTTTTGGCCATTTGCTTGTCGACGTTTTATTTAAATATATATAATATATAAATAATTTAAATAATTATTTAAATATTATATTATATTCTTGTGCATAGTTGACTCATAATTTTTAGTCCGTTGCGTCGGGCATTGATAGTTGGCTCAGGTCCCGGTTCCGGATTTTCGAACGTCCTTTCGTATAATTTAATATCTTGTACTTTCCGTTCAGCAACTTGTACTGTTGTCATTTTTAGACGTTTCTTATCAATAAATTGAACTACTTGAATTGTATCTTGTACATTTGAGCTTTTTGGACGGTTTTGTCTTCGAATCTTCATTTTCGCCTTTTGTCTTCGCACTTATTTAATATAAACGGATATTACTTGAAAATGGAACAATTGCAACTGAAAACTTTACATATCGGAAGGATATTGCTACTAAATATATGTTCATTTGGACCACTATCAAATATCCCCACACTTGAACGTTGCTTGTCCTCAAGCAATACAAAACTTGAAATTAAATCACACGAATCACTTCTTTATTCTTCACACTTTATACATCAGTGATTTTGATACGGTGGTATAAACAATGATAGTAACGGTGTGGTTTACAGTCCCACATGACTATAAAAATTTAGATCCTTTAAGAAAATTGGATCTTTATGAAAACATTTGATCTTTAAAAATTTCATTCTAGCTTTTACCATAGATAAGTTTTCTGGAATAACCCTTCACCGGTGTTTGCAAAATGCTTTTGTGGGTTTCAGATTTTAAAATTTTAGCTCAAAACTTGCGGTTTTGTGTCACCCACTTGCTAACCTTGTATTAGGAAAGCAACACGTCCAGTATACTTTCTCCGTATATTACCTTTCGATAAACTACCATTCGGTTGTAAAGGAAAGCGATGAACAAGAAACTATTAAGGCAATGTCTAATGACATGCAGATGTTCATGGTCTAAAACGTGTCAGATGCTAGTACTATCCTTTGTAGGAGCAATAGTAAAGATCATCCTATAATTTTTCGGTCTGGCACAAGGTCCTGTCTCCGACCATTCTATGCAACCACCGTTCTTACGGTTGACACCCGATTTGGTTCAGGTGACCTAATGAATTCCAGCTGAATTCCTAGGATTTTACGTTCAATGGTAATGAACGCATTGAAAATGGGTTTTCAGAAAACAAATCGGTTTGTAATTTGATCAAACTATTTTCTCGTTCAAGTTCGAGTTTAGATATCATTGAATTCCATGAGTTTATAATTCTCAATCTTTGAGGTCAATCTCAAGGATTGAGTAATATCAGTCTTAAAAGCTGATTTTTGATCTTTAAGGAGATTATCCTTTCTGGGGATCTGATTCATTAGTCTTATCAAGCTAATTTGCACGGTGCCCCCCATTGTACGAGATAAATCCTTTTCATGGTTAGGATAAATCTGACCACTTGGCGACCCTGTTTGATGCTGAGGTCCGTGGATTTCCTGCTGATTTTAGAGATGACTTTTCTAGATTTTTCGTCAACCTACAGCTGGTCTGGACGACAACTTCCTGACCTAAATCAAGAAGCGCGTGTCTTTTTCGGAAGACTTTACTTCCTTTTAATGATGGAATTGATTCATCGTGCAGATCCATCTTTTCTTTCAAAAGTATTACAATAAATCGGGTAAAACAGTTAATTTAGTCCAAAACAAAAGCACCTGCAATAACTTTACAGAAACATGTGATAGATAGTTTTTAATTGAATAACTTGGCACATTCTCCCCACACTTGGCTTTTTTCATGCGTCTTTTTATATCTTAATAAATAAATTCAAGCATTTTAGTTGTTTCTCAATTTATGTCCTCTTTTTAGGGTAACAATAATTTCAGTATTAACACCTAGTTTTATCGTTCATAAATATGTATAAACATGATTTTGAATTCATTTAGTTGAAAAATTTTAAAATTTTCACAATATTTAGAAAATAAGCCAAGTATAAACCCGAGAGAATTTATAACCCTTTCCCATACTTGAGATCATGCAATTCCCTCATTTGCATGAAATCAGACTCTAATTATAAATTCATGAGGGTGATTAGTGTAGAAAAGTGATTGAAAATACCTAGTTTGTAATTACAAAGCTCGTCGAAGATAGATGGCGCACCTAATCGTTCATTCCTTCTTGTTTTATCACACATGTTTTTCTTCAAAAACGGTTGCTTTTCTGAACTGTTTGCTAATTTTTGAAAATGCGTTTTTTACCCTAATCATCATGCATTTTTATTAACGAGTTATGCACTAACCCGAACCCCTAATTTAACGTTAAGTGGGGTTAGACTTCCCCACACTTAGCTGACGACATTTGAAGTCGGTAGAATAAGTTCCACGAATTAAAATAGTGAGCCAGTTATTTACATCTCGGGTGGTGTATAATATATCAATGGGTTTAAAGTTTAGAATCACCCGATTGTCACTACTTAATTCTTTTTTAAGTGTAGCTTTTAGTAAATGGATATGTCTCTTTTCTAGTTCTTGGTCAAATGGATCGTTATACACCGACATACATACTATAGGGTGGACAATTCCTAACATTTCCTTCCGTTCATTCTCGGGATCAAAGGTTTCACCTCTATTACCCAATTGGGTGAAATCCGAGGTATCAATATCTATTACAGCTCGTAGTTCATCTTCGGTAGATGACTCGTCTATTGAGAATATTGGGTTGGAAGGTTGTGGAATGGTGAATTTCGGGATCGAAGTAGATTCTTTTTCATTAACGGTACTTATCGGTCCCACCACTTTGGTCTCGGGGGTAAAATTTTCAACGTTATCGTTTTCCAAAAGTACCAATTTGTCACCCTTACTTCTTCTTCATCCATTGATGGATCGATGATTTCGTCGGTAGAGGCTAATGTGTCGATATGTTGTGAAATTGGTAAGACTGAATAAAAAGTATCATCGGGATAGTTGGTGATTTCGGAGCTCTCGAATTCATCAAAATTCGATGATATGAGATTTTCTTGCACAATATTCCTCAGATCAACAGGTGTGTAATTTGATAGAGTTTCAGCTTTCCTATTTACAAACTCTCTCATTTGTTCATTTTGAGCATCGAGTTCTTCGAGTTTGATTTTCATATAATCTAAAGAATTTTCAGACACATAATTTTCCTCGTCTTCTGGTTGTTGAGTTTGGATATATTCTTGGGAATTGGATATATTCTTGGGAATAATCCCAATTAGAATCGTATTCCTCATAATCATTCCATTCAGGTTCCATGGGTGCATAATTTTCCATAGGAACGTAATAATAACATTCCCATGTTGAGTGATAATCTCCACAGATTTCACAACCAGTTATTGTTTCGTCATTCGTGATCCAAGATTGACCGAACGAATTGTCATCAACACCCGTTTGAGAGTATTGATTAAATTGATTTCGGATGTCATAAAGAGTTTCCAAAATATTCTCGAGATTTTCCATAATGCGCTTATTACCAAATTTTAGCTACAATGTGGTGCATTTACTAATTATCCTATTAGTTATAAAACTAAAAATTATATAAGTTATCAAATTAATAGACATTTCTGATTTTGCCCACGTTTCGAATAGCCAATAGATGCAGCAGGGAGCCAGAACCCTTTAAATCGGAAGCTCACAACTCAGCCACTAACAAATCCAACTATTACTACGAACCAGAAAATTTGGATGTCTATCAATTTAACAGCTTAAAATAATTTTTCGTTTTTGAAATTTTAGATAAAAAAATAGAAAATTCTATGTCCTAAAAACTAGATTGTCGAGAAATAAGAAAGAAAAAAATCGCGTCGGAAAACATCTAAAAATAAAAGTAAGAAAGAAAAACGTCGAAACTTAAAAATCTAAAAATTAAATCTAAAAATTTACGACTAAAGGTATTAAAGCTTAAAGGAATTCTATATCCAAAACGGCAATACCTTAATTAGGCACTAAAATCTAAAAACTGTGTCGCAAAATTTTAAAGCGCCTAAATCTTAATCTAAAGAAAAAGCACTTAAGGGATTTTATGGCAAAGCCTAAAAATCTAGAAATATAAAATAACTACAGCAAGAACTAAGTTTAAAACTAATTACGAATGATAAATATACAAATTACGATTAAACGATTAAAAAAAAAACAAAAAGTAAAAATAAAACTTAAGGTTACAATTTTTATAAAAATATTATTTTTATATTATTTATTAAAAAGTATTAATTTATATAATTAATAATAATAATAAAACTTAATATTACTAAATAAAACTAAAACTAAATACTAAATACTAATTAAATAAATAAAAAACTAATTAGGTTAATAATAATAATAATTAATTAATTAAAACCCTAAATATGTAATTAATGTGTACTAGGTATTGCTGCCAGAGCAGGCTCCGCGAGTGCGGATTTTTGCTGGCCAAGAGCTCCGCGATTGCGGAGTTACGCAGACTCAGAGAAGCTGTGCAGGCTGAAACTGGTTCGCCAGGTTTTTTTTTTTTTTTAATTTTATATTGTTTTTCTAAAAATATATTTATACAAATATATAAAAAAAAATATAGCGTTTCGCCGATTCCCCGGCAGCGGCGCCAAAAACTTGATGTGTGCGAGGTGGGGTACGAAATAGTATTATTTTTACTACGAAATACGTTACAAATTACATAAGTTTTAATTATTTATTTATAGATGGGATATACCTAAACCTTGCTACAATACTATAGGCAGTGTACCTAATCGTACAGCAGTGTAGTTTTTAGTAAGTCCGGTTCGTTCCACATGAAACCTTTTAAACAAGCTTAACGCTATATTAGTTTTAATTTATAAAAATACAAATATATATATAAGTAATATTATTATTATAAAGGGGGTTTTTTACCGTTTAATGACCGGTTTGTCGATTTTAAAACTTTAGTCGCAGTTAAAACCTAATGTAAAATATTAAATAAATAAAAGACTTAATTTAAAGCGTTAAGTAAATAACGATAATAAAATTTCGATAAATAAAAGTGCTATAATTAAAAAGTACGATAATTAAAAGTGCAATTAAATACAATGACAATAAATAAAAGAGCGATAATTAGAAGTGCAATTAAATATGAAAATAAAGGAATTATGCTTATTTAAACTTCCGTAATCATGATGTTCGACGTGTTGATTTTAGTTTATTCCCATGGGTTAATTGTCCTTTGTCCTGGATTATTTAATATGTCCGTCTGGTTTTTGTCCATAACAGTCCATCAGTCATAAATATAAAATGCGAGTGTCCTCGTCAAATTATCCTTATACCCGAAGTCAAATATTCCAACTAATTGGGGACTTAAACTGTAACAAGATCTTAATACTTTGTTTAATAATTACACCAGGATATCGACTGCGTGTAACCCAAGGTTTTAATACTTTGTTATCAATTATGCCAAGTGTCCTTGTACATAATTTTATCCCTGTTTTAATAATTCCATAAACTATTAATCCATTCTCGTGTCCGGTTAAATGAACGATTATTCGTACATATAAATACCCCACCCATCGTATCCGATTGAGTGTATATGGTTATTTATAGGTATGTCCAATTGTAAATCTTTATATTAAAATTAACAAACTATCATTTAGTTAAACAAATATAAAGCCCATTAATAGCCCATAGTCTAATTTCCACAAGTGTCGTTCTTTTGTCCAAACCCCAATTATGGTACAAAGCCCAATTACCCCGTCTTAATATTTTAGCCCAACATCACAATTACTTCGGCTTAAATAAGCATAATAATAACTTAGTTACAAGACATTAATTTAAAAAGGAGAACATAACTTACATTGAGTATTTATCGCGTAGTTTTACACAGACAGAACTTCGACTTTAAAACCCGTAAAATAACCTTTACATAACCCAAACTAACTAATATAAAATTACCCTATACTATATATATATATATATATATATATATATATATATATATATATATATATATTATATTTATTATATATTACAGAGGGAGAGATTATTGTTTTTGTGGTATAGAACTCGGCAGAAGCTCGTTACATTTATAGGACATTTCTGATTTTGGCTGCTCTGCGAGTGTGGAGGTTTAAGCCTTCACAGCTCCGCGAGTGCGGAGGTCAGGAATCCAGCTCACCAATTTTTGGCCATTTGCTTGTCGACGTTTTATTTAAATATATATAATATATAAATAATTTATATAATTATTTAAATATTATATTATATTCTTGTGCATAGTTGACTCATAATTTTTAGTCCGTTGCGTCGGGCGTTGATAGTTGGCTCAGGTCCCGGTTCCGGATTTTCGAACGTCCTTTCGTATAATTTAATATCTTGTACTTTCCGTTCCGCAACTTGTACTCTTGTCATTTTTAGACGTTTCTTATCAATAAATTGAACCACTTGAATTGTATCTTGTACATTTGAGCTTTTTGGACGGTTTTGTCTTCGAATCTTCATTTTCGCCTTTTTTCTTCGCACTTATTTAATATAAACGTATATTAATTGAAAATGGAACAATTGTAACTGAAAACTTTATATATTGGAAGGATATTGCTACTAAATATATGTTAATTTGGAGCACTATCACCACCCTTGCCAAGTTTCTGCCGAACACGCCCATGGACCCCCCCCCCCCCCAAACACATTTTTCATTTTCTCATTTACTTTTCAATTCTACACTTCTAATTTTTCTCTAAACCTAAAACCTAACATTTTATTTCTCTCCTCCTTTCTCCTCCACCCTAGCCGTCGCTTACCACTACCATCATCACCATTTCACCACCAATTCAACCCTTGATCATCAAATTAAATACATAAACGAAATCTTGCATCGTGCTCTACCTTCTACTGCTGTTTAGTTTTCATTTTGGGTATAAACATGAACCCTAACTATTTCAATTTCATCTTTATTTACTGATTTTTTATGTAATTTTATGTTATGGTGCTTGGTGTTAATTGTGGTGATGTTTGTTTGGTTAAAAATGCTAAAAATCATGTGTGTTTCGGTTTGATAAAAACGAACTGTGGTGAAATTAGTAATCTCACATGTTTTTATGATTAAATTAACCTCATCAATGTGTTCCTCTCATCGAATACTTAAATTTTCATATAGGATGCATCTTAATCAGATTAACGAATCAAAAACTACGCGTAAAACAAGATCTAACGATTAATCGGTTAATATATAAAATCACAGCAGGTTCGGTCTCGGTTTCCGCTCCATTTCTGAAAATTAAAAACTTTCTCATCATGTCGGGATCGTTAATAAGACGAGTCCGGGGCGTTAAAATCCTGGTTACGGATCAAAAGATATGTATAAACAAGTTTTATATAATATATATATATATATATATATATATATATATATATATATATATATATATATATATATATATATATATATCCGAATGTGGGTGGTCTCAACTTTGAGGGTTTTGATGCTTCGAAAATATCACGGGAAGATGCATCATCTCTAGAACTCCCTTTTATTGAAGATGAAGTGTGGTCGGCTATTAAAGATTGCGGTGTTTCGAAAGCTCCCGTGCCCGATGGTTTTAACTTCTACTTTTATTGTAAATTTTGGGACTTGATCAAAGGTGACTTAATGAAGGCAATTCAATGGTTTTGGAGTAGTGGTGATATTTCATTGGGGTGTATTGCGTCTTTCATCACCTTAATTCCTAAGAAAACTGACCCGATCAATTTGAGAGACTATAGGCCGATAAGTCTCATTGGGAGTTATTATAAGATTTTATCAAAGATTCTTGCTAATCGAATTCGTGTGGTGATAGATAAACTTATAGGTAATGAGCAAAGCACCTTCCTTCGTTGAAGATTGATTCTAGAAAGTATTTTAATTGCTAATGAACTTGTTTGTGACATCAAAAACGACAAGTCTAAATGCTTCATATTCAAAGCCTATTTTGAAAAAGCGTTCGATAGTGTTCGTTGGAACTTTCTTCTTGGCATAATGAGAAATATGGGATTCGGTTCCAAATGGGTAAAATGGGTCGAAACTTGTTTTCGGTCCGTCTCTATTTCGGTCCTTGTTAATGGTTCACCGACCAAGGTGTTTTGTTTACATAGAGGGATTCGTCAAGGCGATCTTCTCTCGCCATACCTTTTAATTATAGCTAGTGAAGGATTGAACATATTAGCTAAAGTTGCGGTTAGAAATAAGATCATTAGGAGGGTGGAAATCGGGCGTGATAAGATCAATATTTTGCATCTCCAATTCGCGGATGATACAATATTCTTTGGTGATTGGAACAAAAGAAATATTATTAACGTGCACAAAACCCTTGAGTGTTATGAAAAGGTGTCGGGGCTCAAAATTAATATGCAAAAGAGCCGCTTGTATGGTATTGGTGTAGCTCGGGTGGAAGTTGATCATATGGCTAATTGGTTGGGGTGTATTTCGGGTGCTCTCCCGTTTAATTATTAGGGGATGCCAATCGGGGACAAAATTCATAAAAAAGAAGCATGGAAGCCCATTATAGATAAGTTTAGTAAACAATTATCGGATTGGAAAGCTCGAATGATGTCTTTTGGTGGTTGGTTAACACTCTTAAAGGCGGTGCTCAATGGTCTCCCTCTATACTTCTTCTTGTTGTTTCGTGCTCCTACTTACATCATCAACCTTCTCGAAAGTAGGCGACGTAAGTTTTTTTTAGGGCGGGTCGGGGGATGATTCTAAACTTTCGTGGGTTAAATGGGATACCATTCTTTTACCTTATAAAGAGGGCGGGTTGAACATTGAGACTCTTAAAGCCAAAAATTGGGCTTTATTATTCAAGTGGTGGTGGCGTTTTCGTTCCGAAAGAGATTCACTTTAGGTTAAAACAATTAAAAGCATTTACGGGAGGGACGGGGGGTTGGGTACTAATCGTGAATGTGCTATTGTGAAGCAGAATTCTGTTTGGAACACCATCATTAAAGTAGGGACTGACGTAAACAAGATCGGCATCAATGTGGAGAGTCTTTTTGAAAGGAAAATTGGCGATGACAATGATATCATGTTTTGGTTCGATCAGTGGGCTTGTAGCAGTTCACTTAAAGCCTTATGTCCGCGTCTCTTTAGATTGGATAAGCAACTGTCAGTTTCTATCAAAGATAGGGCGTCGTTCGATAATGACGTCTGGACTTTTAGTTGGGATTGAACCCGAGAAATTTCAGGCAGGTTACACGGGGAATTAAATACTATGACATAAGCTATCAAATCGTGCGTGATTTCGGGTACCGGTGACAGCAAATGGAAGTTTTCAGGTGACGAAAGTGGCACTTATATCACAAAAACTATGGCTAGTTCAATCGACGACAAGATAATTCCAAGAGAATCTACTCCTTCGGCTACTCTAAAAAATAATCTCATTCCGCAAAAAAATTGGTATATTTGTGTGGAGAGTTTTAAGAAAAAGAATCGCGGTTAAAGTTGAGCTCGATAAGAGGGGGATCGACTTGGACTCGTTGTTATGCCCTCTTTGTAACGACATGGTTGAGTCGGTGGATCACGCCATTTATTCATGCAAATCCGCTCAAGAAATTTGGATTTGCATCCTTAAATGGTGGAATCTATCCCTTCCTTCGGTTTTCACTTTAGATGACCTAATCAAATATTCGAACGTGATCGGTTTGGACGCAAGCAAAAAGAAAGTTTGGCAAGCGGTTGTTTGGGTTACGTGTTATCTCATTTGGAAAAATAGAAACCTTAAAGTTTTTCGTAATGATGCTTGGGCTTTATCTAAGATTGTTAATGAGGTTTAAGTTAAGCCTTTTGATTGGGTGAAAAATCGTTCGAGAAAGTCCTTTATGTCTTGGCATCAGTGGCTCCTCCATCCGAATTGCCCAAATGTGATGAACGCGAATATTGATCTGGGGTGATTTGTTTTGTATTTACTCTTTCGTGGTTTTTCTTCTTGTCGTGTATTTTGTTTCTCGTGTAGCATGTTTGTATTTCTTTCGTGTCTTGGTGTTGTGTTGCTAATTCGGCTACCTCGCCTCCTTTGTACATTATTTTTGTCATTATATATAATTTGCCTTTCCAAAAAAATATATAACTATATATATATATATATATATATATATATATATATATATATATATATATATATATATATAGCATGTCACCTCGGGAAGCGTGACTATTTTTAGGTGTTCATGACTTGATCATGGTGTCGGGATGGTTGTTTAGACGAGGATATATATAAGACTCGTTAAAAACCGACACCCGAGCATCACGTTATGACCCGTGCAACATTTTAATAAAAACTTATCTTTTAAAAATTAAACTTATGTTAAAATAATAATTTACATTATTATTAAAATATTTAAGTTATAAAAATTATTATTATTATTAGATTACTTATGATAAGTATTTATTAAATCATTTATTTAATACTTAGAACATTATTTAGTTATTTCTATAATTAAATTGTATTACATAATTATTATAACATCCATCACAAAGTCTGTAATTGGATCCATACCCGACACCCTCGATCCATCAAATGTCTCAGATAGCCCAACCCAAAACCCACAGCCCACCTATACTAACCCAACTCATGACCCTTCAAAAGAACACTTAAACCAACCCATACAACCAATAGTTGAGCCCACAAAAAACATAGAATCCACCAATGATGTCTTGGGCTTAGCTATTATGTGTTTCCAGCCTGGTATCAATAGCCCACCAACCAAGCCGAACAAACCCAATACTGAAGTTGATCCATCGGTTTTTATCTTCAATACTAAGATACCTGGTAAACGTAGCTGCCAGCCTCATCCATCTAAGATGAAGCAGAGAGAAAAAAAGGAGTTTCCAAATAAAAAAAGGAAAACAATTAGCAGTTCTTCGACAGATACACCGTGGACAAGCATTAGAAAGTGGAATTCTTCCTCAAAAATTCTGAATGCCAAAGCCCTAGCAAGGAAAGGAAAAAAGAAAAGACCAATTATCAATCTAATTAAGGTCCAAATCAAACTCTTCTTCCACCCAACACATAAGCAAGAACCTGTCCGAAATGTCTCTAAACTGCGAGGAGATAGGTGGAATACTTGGACTCAGCAGGAAAAAAGCTAGTGCAAACGTATAAAGGTTCTATCTCCTTTTAACCTTCGTGTTTTACTTCGTTTCAAATATCTTTTTCCAAAATGAAGCTTATGACATTAAACATTAGAGGGCTGGGTATTGATGACAAAAAGAAATTTAATTGGTTTTAAAAAATTTGTTTTCAACAAAAACCTAATATAATTGCACTTCAAGAAACAAAAGCGGAAAAAATCTCGAAACAATGGATAGAAAAGATTTGGGGTAGCTGTGATTACATGTATGCCTTTAAAAAAGAAATAGGTAATTTGGGCGGGATTCTAACGGTCTGGGACCCTAATATTTTTACTGCTAACTGTGTTATTGAAAAGGACTCCTTTATTGCGATAAAAGGACTTTGGAAAGATGTAGGTACTGAGCTCATTTTGGTGAACATATACGGACCACAAACTGAGATTGCTAAAAAGAAAATGTGGTTTGACCTTTCCGAGTTATTGAAGTATAATAATGCAATGTGGGTTTTACTTGGGGATTTCAACGAAGTTCGATTTTTCACCGAAAGAAAGAACACAGAATTTTGCGAGAGAAATGCTAAATATTTCAATGAGTTCATTAAGGATAATGCTTTACTTGATTTGCCGTTAGGCGGAAGAACCTACACTCGTATCAGCGACGATAGCCAAAAATTTAGTAAGCTTGATCGTTTCCTCGTTTCGGAGAATTTTATTGAAAATTGGCCAAGTGCCAATGTCACGATCATAGACAAGAAGCATACAGACCACTGTCCGTTAATTTTAAAAGACGGTGACGTTGATTTTGGACCCAAACCGGTAAAAGTCTTCGATGAATGGTTGAAACATAAAGAGTCCTATGATATCATAAAAGTAGCATGGAATACAAAAGTCAAAAGTTACAGACCAGACTGCATATTTCATGACAAACTAAAATTGGTTAAACAAGAACTCGAGAAATGGTATTCCACCTCACATGGCAAACTAGGAATCGAAATCGAGGAATTAACAACGGTTGTAAATGAATGGGAAAAGAAAGCCGAGACCTCTGAACTTAGCGAAGCTCAACATAATAAATGGATGGCTGACTGAGAACTGCTTTTATAAAAGGAAAAAACACAAGTCGAGATGCTCAAACAAAAGGCTAGATATAAGTGGGCACTCGAAGGAGACGAAAATAGCAGATTTTTTCATTCATATATATGTTGAAGAAATCAAAAAAACAACATACATGGTGTAAACAACGCAGGGGTATGGACTTCTAACCCTTCAAAAATAAAAACTGAAGCTTTCAATTTTTTTCAGGGCCTTTTCGAGAAAAACAAAGCCGAGTCTTGGATGTTAAATAATTGGGATGGCTCGAAACTGGAAGATCGAATGGCCTCAGATTTAGAAACCCGAGCAATCAAAGGGTGTGGAAAAAATAAAGCACCTGGCTCAGACGGCTTTAACATTATGTTCTACATAAAATTCTGGGAGATCATCAAAGCGGATGTTTTAAATGCGATAAATTAGTTTTGGGAAACAGGAGATATCTCGAATGGCTGCAATACATCCTTCATCACCCTTATTCCGAAGGTAAAAGACCCTCTTAATTTTTCTAAATATCGACCTATTAGCCTCATCGGTAGCTATTACAAAATTCTTTTAAAAATTCTTGCTAACCGAATCAGAAATACATACTGAGGCTAATAGGTGATGAACAAAGTGCCTTCATTTCTAATAGATATATTTTAGATGGCGTCCTTATTGCACTTGAAACTTTAGACGATCTCAAATCTAGGAATCAAAAAAGTTTTATATTTAAAGTGGATTTTGAAAAAAGCTTTTGATTGCCTAGATTGGGATTTTCTTAGTTACATAATGAAATCTATGGGGCTCGGGTCTAAATGGGTAAAATGGATCAACTCTTGCCTTAATTCAACCCCAATCTCGATTTTAATAAACGGATCACCCACGGGTCAATTTTCCCCCAAAAGAGGTGTAAGACAAGGTGACCCTCTTTCCCCCCTTCCTTTTCATCCTTACGGGAGAAGGTCTTAATCATCTCCTAAAAGTCGCGACTCATAAAAAACTTATAAATGGTGTTGAGGTAGATTGTGATAAGGTTACGGTGTCTCATCTACAATACGCTGATGACACCATCATTTTTGGTAAATGGAATAAAAGTGAAGTTAGAAATATCCTTAAAATACTCAAATATTTTGAAGAACTGTCGGGTCTTAAAATTAACTTAAACAAAAGTTACGTTTATGGCATTGGTACCTTCAGCATTGAACTTTTAAACATTGCCACTTGGTTCGAATGTAAAGAAGGTTGTTTCCCTTTTAGTTATCTTGGTCTTCCAATTGGCGCCTATAAGTAACTAGAGGGGGGGGGGGGGAAGTTACTTAATACATTTTTAACACTTTTTTGATTGATCTCCAAATTCAGTTAACTTTGATCAACCAATTCAACTCAAACTTGATGTGTGTAGTGTATATGTTCAAAATGATAAATGAAGTAATGTAAAGAACATAGACACAAGGATTTATAGTGGTTCGAGTGGATGTTAACTAATCCACCTTAATCCACTCCCCGGTTACACTAATCGGGATTTGTTGCTTCACTAAGCACTTTTCACCAAATCCGGTGGAGATCCGATTTACAAGTCTTCAACTTCTTTGGTAGACAACAAACCTAATCTTTCTATCCCTTTGAAAGATCAACTCTAACCTAGATCAACTTGTCTTCAACTTGGACAAGTATTAATCTCTAAATAAGATTAATCAACTTCCTAAGTCCCTTTAAGGAAGTAGATCACTAAGCTAGCCTATGCTTCTACTAATTGAAGTTACAAGACTTATACACTTTACAATGATGATCCTAAGACAATACTAGGACATACATTACCCTAAGTAAACTCACAAAATTAATGATTTTGATTAGTAAGTTTACAACAACCAAATTCTATATCTCTAAGATCATAGAATCTTCTCTTGCTTGATCATATTTGAATAGTATTTAGAGCCCTTGTGATCTCTGGAAATAAGCCTTTGAAATATGCAAGAGGGTCAGCTTTAAATGCTCTTTAATTTTTGCCTTTTATAGTGGGATTCAAAAAATAGCCGTTGACATACGGTTGCCTGCACGGTCGATCGTGGTGCGACCGTGCTTGCTCCAGTCCAAATTTGGTATCTGTTGTATAGCCGTTTGACTCAAATTTGAACACCACATTTTGGCGCCTTTACTCCTTCTAGCACCTGTAAAAGAAACCAAACATCCTATACAAGTACTATATGCATTAAGTGTGTAAGATTTGGTCTTATTGCATGAAAGTGACTTAACATTCCAAAAGTGGCAAACCCAACATTCTTGGAGAAGTGTCTTGATTGATATTTTGGGAAATCTTAGTTTGGTCAAGACTTATTTAGTCACATTAATGCCTTTGCTTCAATTCTAAAGACTAGTCACTATGTCATTAGCTTCCTAGTTTCAATTAATCACAAGTCATGTTCTTTTTAAGTTTAGGTAGAGATTAATTGAGTGATGTCTCTATAAGATAATCATGAAGTATGTAGAGACATTAAAGTTAAGTCATTCTTGAATAAGCAATCACACTTAGTTACTTAGACTAGACTAAATAGACAATTAACTATACTTTCATTGTGAACCATTTTACACTTAATATATTGGAGTAGGTTAGTTACTTGAATCCTAACTAGTGAGCACATAGCAAACATATTAATCAAGTTGACAAGTTTTTGAGTATTAAGCATATTGTCAAGTAGCAAGTAATACTCACACATAGCAAGAGATAGTTATTCTAGGATCAATCATATAGATAGTTGCACAACTTATAATTCAAGCTTTTAACAAGTTTAATTGCAATATAACATATTGCTTGATTAATGTGTAAGCGCACATTAATGTCCAACACATGCACAAGGGAAGAGCAATCTCTAGTTGGGACTTGGTGACCATCCTAAATGAATATAAGTGTATTTTAGGATTACAAGTCATTACTAGTTAACCTTGAGATCATTGTTCCTCATTTGGCCTTAATTAATCACTAAGTCATTTCTAATAGCAATTATTGTTCTAGTGACATTGGCTTAAGTGTGTTGGTACTTGATGATCATACTAAGGAAATCTAGATAAGAATTAAGATCACAAGTTGTTGATTAACACTTATGTGTTATGCCTAATTTTGGTTAATCTGTCATTAAGATGTCATTAGGCGTAATTAACCACAATTAGTGTTTTTATGACCAAAAATCAATTGAGTATGGAGAGGGCATCTATTCTAAGCATGTTGAGAAAGGTTTCATGAATTATAGATGTCGGGAACTAATCAAACTTTATTTGGTCAAAATCGGTAACAGAGAAAACTGTGGTCGCACTGCGGTTGACCGTGGTGGCAACCGTGCAACTTGTTTTCATAAATCTGCGTTGCAATTCAGTTTGGGGTTTCACAGTTGACTATGCGGTCGACCGTACCTCGACCGTGTGTTTAGCTGAACTTTTAATTTCATTCTTTAACCTATGTTTGACTTGGTCGTTTGCAAGATAAAGTATGGATTAGTGACCTTGCGCGTTTTATGTTAAGATGTCAGTCCTCACTTATGCATATGTATGTATTATCATCAATACATATTCTTTGGTTAATCATCATACTTAAGTTTGTCGTTTAGTTTATTAACCAACATTCAACCAACATTCTCTACAAGTGATGAGGGACATTTTGCTATAAATACGCAAGTGTTAACAATCACTTGTATCCATCTTTCTCCCCCTTTTGTCGAAGCAAAAAGGTTAGCTCCCCCTAGAACTAAGCTCTCCCTTAGAGCAAAGCTCCCCCTTAAATTGTGCACGTTGGAAAACATATATTAAAATATAATAAGCACACATTTTATTCAAAGTAAGCACAAAACACAGTGATGCATATTTGAAAATATGCATGGAAATCACAACAAAGAGCACATAAAAGCATGGTATAGGTAGACATTCTTCAAATTGCCTGGACCTATGTCTTGCGGTAAATGTAGTGATGAGTGTCTCTTATGATTCCTTCAAGTCTGTTCAGATGTCGTCCGATTTTCAGAATATTTCCATGGATGACACTGTTTTGTCATGTGGTCGAGAGAAGACTGAAGTTTAGAGGATTATCAAGAGAAGGTTCAGCAAATGGTCTAGTTGATGCTCTACATATCGGGTATGACGAAACTTGAGCATCATAGTGATAAGAAGTTGTTAATTTGAGATGAGCAAAAAGTTTAGTTAAATGAAGGCCATAAGGTAGTTTCAAGTAGGGTTCTTGAGCTGCCTGTTGCATTCTTGATGACATAAGAAATGCAATGTTTACCTTAAATGAGTGTATGAGACACCACAAGAGAGTAACCTCATTTGCATTCATTCTCCAGAGTATTTCACCTTTTTCGTATACATTTATGGAGATGATCTGTTGCCATAGATCATATGTTGAAGCAAGGTGATGCACTAAGAAACCCTCCTTGTTGACGGACTCAAATTTGAGTGGTCCTTCACTCAGTGTTTCAAGAACACATTCTTTTTCTAACCATTCTGGAAACTCATCAAATGAGTTTGGGTTAAGAAAGAATTTGATTCTGTTATTTGGAACATGCATGATGTTTCCAAATTCTTCAAGTGTCAAGGAATAGTTTTTGCCATAGAGAGTGACTGATATCTTCATATCATCGTGGAATTGGAAGTTTGCATAGAATTCATTCACATGAAGAGGATATAGAGGTCCTCAAAGATTGAGAAAGACATTCCAAATCACACTAGAGAAGTTGGCCAGCGAATAAGTTGAGAGTTGATGACTTGACACTTCTCTTCCTTCTACAATTTGTCTCATAATTTGATTGCGGGTTTTTAGGGATTGTGATGGTGGGTATGAGTTTAGTTGAATGTACTAGTTTTTATAGAGGCCTACTAGGTATCACTTTACTTTTTCACAAGAGGGGTAGGTTAAATGAGTAAAGTCTTTTGATTGACAAGTCAATTCTCACTTGAGAAAAGTTATTGGGCATAACAAGACAAAATGGTTCGTCAGTTTATGTATGGCTTATCTTGCGGTAGAGCTGCGGTCGTCCGTGAGATAAGCCGTGGAGTAACAGTTTTAGAAAAAATTAAACTCGTTAGTACAGGACACACACAGTTAGATTCACGGTCGACCGTAGTTCAGCCATGTATAAATATGACATGCTTGGACTTTTAATTAAATACATGTAGTAAGCACACACAAATACTTATTAAACATACATATTAAAGTTTTCCAAACATTGTTGTCTTAAACATTCAACCATTCAACCATAGAATGTTTTCATGAGAATTTTTTAGAATTATTCACTCGAATCATCATCTTCCTCATTTCCTGACCTGCAGGTCAAGCTTCTGATCACTCTTTTTAGTAATTTCTTCACCTTTGATTCCTTCTCCAGATTTTTGATTTGAGTTTGATAGATCTTATCCATCTTGGCATTGACCCCAAGATCCCTCACCGATTCATTTCCTTCTTCATTTTCACTATCTGATATCTCAATAGCTCCTCTGCTCGTTCCTGCCTCATTGGTAGTTCTTCTTCGCTTGGAGGTTGATCCTCCTGTTGTTTTTGGTGGTAGGATTGGTTGATGAGTGAGTGGAAGAGAGTCATCACTTGTGATGTTGAGATGCCTAAATAGTTTGTTTAGATGAATTCCATAAGGCAATCCTCGAGTTGTTTCGGTGATGAGTCCACTTATTCTGGTTGCCATCAAATAGGCAATATTTACTTTGATTCCATTTTCTAAACACCACAAGAGAGAAAATTGAGTAGCATGAATGTTTGAGTGATAACCTGAACTGCAGTAGATGTTGTAGTCAATAACTTTGTTCCAAACTTCATACTCAGGAGAGAGATGTCTTCCCAGTACTCCAGACCTCTCAATTTCAGCGCGAGGAGAACTGTCTTTGCACAGTGTTTCTATCAATGCCATTTTGTTGGAGATAAAATTCGAAAGATATGCCAGTCCATGATGAGAACTGAAGAATTCTTCACCATCTGTTGTAACTTGGAGAATGCGCCCGAAATCCACAAGTGAGTAGTGGTAATTGGTGCCTTGATGACTGAAGGAGACTTCATTGTTCACAAAATTGAAATTTGCATAAAATTCGCGAATGAGAGATGGATAAATGGGACCATCAAGAGTAAGAAATGCTTCCCATTAAAGAGTTTTGAATTGCCTCACAAGCTCTGGCATTTGATCGTGGGCAACTTTTCTTCCTTCAGTGATAGGACGTCTAGAGAGAAACCCAATGTTGTACTTAATTCTCTCTGTAGGATCTGACGGTGGATCGTATGAGTCCTTTCTTCTTGGTTCACTGCTCTTTCCCTTTCCTCTTGCCATTTTCTACACGATGATACTTCAGATTAGTTCAAGGTGTATAATTCAATTGTAGGCAACAAGTTTTGCAAACTTTAATTATCATCAATACTTAGATGTTTTGATGTTAATATTCATCACATTTTCACTCTTTATTAGTATTAATGAGTTTGCAACTAGATTGAGATTTTCACAAAGTTCATATGTGTTCTAGACTTTTGAGATCATCATCAACACATGTTTTGACATTCAACATTATTACACTCAATTTGCAACAATGTCATTTATATCATATGAACAATGCTTCTATGAAAATCTAACCTAGATGTATAATGAACCCTATAATTATTCATTATTAAATTAACGCATAGATAGGTACTACTACAATCGTTTCCAAGTTGTTCTTCAAGAACAATTTTGATTGTTTGCATCAATTTAAATTTTGACTCATTCTAGTTAGGGTTTCTTCATAACCCTAATTCATCATACAAACACAATTGAATGCTAAGAAAGCAAGGATTAATCATACCGAAAGTAGGAATTGAGATTGAAGGAATGAGCATTCTTCTTCGTGCGGTCGATCTCCTCAGTCGTGTCTAGGTGTGTGTGTTTTGAAGTGAGTTAGAAAGAAGTAAAAGTGAGGGTTTAATTTAATTTAAAACAGAATCAGACCACGCACGGTCGAAGCACGGTCGACCGTGGTGTTAGCTGTGCAGGAATTTTTACACATACAGGACAGGAATTTGCAGTCAGGTATACGGTCAGCCGTGGTGCTGCCGTGGATCCTTCTGATCACTTTTTTCTTCACTTCTTCTTTCTTTGAACGCGTTTTGACGATTCTTAGGTTCTATAGAAAACTTGAGGAGAAGTTTTCTTTTCCTAACATTGAATGATTACATCCTCCCGATGTTTAATCATCAATGACACGTAATATACTATATATATATATATATATATATATATATATATATATATATATATATATATATATATATATATATATATATTCATATTCAATCATTCACATAGTATACACAAAACGCATCAATCTTGTATTTAACATGCAATACATAGTTTTACATAAACATACAATCCTAAAGCAAGTGAGCTTCCTCCACTAACCTTTTAAAATCATTTTTCAAAAACAATTTTGCATTTGTAAGAAAAACCTTTCATTAATATAAAGTCTTTTTGAGAAGGTTATTCTCATTAGCATTTTGATCATTGATTTTGATTGATTTTAAGATTACCCAATCCTTGACTTATACCTACCATAGAAATTGCTAGCTTGGTCTATTTTTCCTATATTCTCAATTTTCCTAATAATAGACAATGGACTTTGATTACAAGATTTGTGTTTGCTAGAGTCGTGACATATATTCATTTCACGTTTACCTCTTGATGAATCACAAATAATCATACTTTCAAATTTTCTTTTCAAGGCGTTGTTTTCATCAATTAAGGTTTTGTTAAGTTGTCTAACATTGTGTAATTCTTTATCTAAAAATTTTACTTTGTCACGACTACTATCATACACAAATTTAATATTCTTGTAATCATCTAACAATTCTTCATAATTAGAAGGATAAAATACATGTACCTCATTGCAATCCATGCTTGAGACATCATCTTCTTTGAATGGAGATTCAACCTCTTCTTCACTTTGACCATCTTGATCTAAATCATTCCAAGAACTCATGAGGCAAAAGTCTTCATTTCCATTCAACCCTTTTGCTTGAGAATCATCAACCTTTTCCAAATCTCTCTCTATTCCTTTACCCTTTAAACTCATAGAGTTTTCTTCTTCTTGTGAACATAGTGAATCCCAACATTCTTTTGCACTTTCACATGAAATTATCTTTAATCTTTCTTTATAAGGAAGAATTTCATGAAGTAGTGAAATTGCATCAAATTATTTCAAAACATCATTGTTTTGAAATGTTGACTTCACTAGTCTTGAACTAGCTTGTAGTACAAAGTCTCCTACTTTGATTATTCTCTACAAGTAGTAATCCTTGGATTTGAGATAAGACTCAAATATTAATTTCCACACATCAATATTCATCTTATCAAAGATTGATGCTTCTTTCACCAATTCTTCCAAGTATTCCATAGTTTGAGTTGATCTGAGAATCGTTGACTCAAGTTTTTGCACAAAACGAATTTTGATGCTTTCGCAATCGTTTATGGAGCAATGATTTGAGCAACCGCTCTGATACCAATTGTAAGTAACTAGGGGGGGTTAATAGTTACTTAATACATTTTTAACACTTTTTCGATTGATCACCAAATTCAATTAACTTTGATCAACCAATTCAACTCAAACTTGATGTGCGTAGTGTATATGTTCAAAATGATAAATGAAGTAATGTAAAGAATATAGACACAAGGATTTATAGTGGTTCGGGTGGATGTTAACTAATCCACCTTAATCCACTCCCTGATTACACTAATCGGGATTTGTTACTTCACTAAGCACTTTTCTCCAAACCCGGTGGAGATCCAATTTACAAGTCTTCAACTTCTTTGGTAGACAACAAACCTAATCTTTCTATCCCTTTGAAAGATCAACTCTAACCTAGATCAACTTGTCTTCACCTTTGACAAGTATTAATCTCCAAATAAGATTAATCAACTTTCTAAGTCCCTTTAAGGAAGTAGATCACTAAGCTAGCCTATGCTTCTACTAATTGAAGTTATAAGACTTATACACTTTGCAATGATGATCCTAAGACAATACTAGGACATACATTACACTAAGTAAACTCACAAGATTAATGATTTTGATTAGTAAGTTTACAACAACCAAATTCTATATCTCTAAGATCATAGAATCTTCTCTTGCTTGATCACATTTGAGTAGTAATTAGAGTGTAGTGACCCAAACTTTTTCATGTTTATATATATTAAATGAAATTGTTATTTACATGATTAAGTGTTTCCAACATGTTAAGCAATCAAACTTGTTAAGACTTGATTAATTGAAATAGGTTTCATATAGACAATTGACCACCCAAGTTGACCGGTGATTCACAAGCGTTAAAACTTGTAAAAACTATATGATGTCATATATATGGATATATATATATATATATATATATATATATATATATATATATATATATATATATATATATAATGGATATATATATATATATATATATATATATATATATATATATATATATATATATATATATATATATATATATATAGTTAACATGGTATTATGATAAGTAAACATATCATTAAGTATATTAACAATGAACTACATATGTAAAAACAAGACTACTAACTTAAGGATTTCGAAACGAGGCATATATGTAACGATTATCGTTGTAACGACATTTAATTGTATATATATATATCATATTAAGATATATTAATAGATCATAATATCATGATAATGTAATAATTTAATATCTCTTTAGATATAATAAATAATGGGTTAACAACATTTAACAAGATCGTTAACCTAAAGGTTTCAAAACAACACTTACATGTAACGACTAACGATGACTTAATGACTCAGTTAAAATGTATATACATGTAGTGTTTTAATATGTATTCATACACTTTTGAAAGAATTCAAGACACTTATCAAAGTACTTCTACTTAACAAAAATGCTTACAATTACATCCTCATTCATTTTCATCAACAATTCTACTCGTATGCACTCGTATTCGTACTCGTTCAATACCCAGCTTCTAAATATATTTACTATTAGTATATACACTCTAATGATCAGCTCTTAGCAGCCCTTGCGAGTCACCTAACACATGTAGGAACCATCATTTGGCAACTAGCATGAAATATCTCATAAAATTACAAAAATATTAGTAATCATTCATGACTTATTTACAAGTAAACAAAATTACACATCCTTTATATCAAATCCATATACCAACGACCAAAAACACCTACAAATACTTTCATTCTTCAATTTTCTTCATCTAATTGATCTCTCTCAAGTTCTATCTTCAAGTTCTAAGTGTTCTTCATAAATTCTATAAGTTCTAGTTTCATAAAATCAAGAATACTTCCAAGTTTGCTAGCTTACTTCCAATCTTGTAAAGTGGTCATCCAACCTCAAGAAATCTTTCTTATTTACAGTAAGATATCTTTCTAATACAAGGTAATACTCATATTCAAACTTTGATTCAATTTCTATAACTATAACAATCTTATTTCGAGTGGAAATCTTACTTGAACTTGTTTTCGTGTCATGATTTTGCTTCAAGAACTTTCAAGCCATCCAAGGATTATTTGAAGCTAGATCTATTTTTCTCATTTCCAGTAGGTTTACCTACTAAAATTAAGGTAGTAATGATGTTCATAACATCATTCGATTCATACATATAAAACTATCTTATTCGAAGATTTAAACTTGTAATCACTAGAACATAGTTTAGTTAATTCTAAACTTGTTCGCAAATAAAGTTAATCCTTCTAACTTGACTTTTAAAATCAACTAAACACATGTTATATATCTATATTAAATGCTAACTTAATGATTTAAAACCTGGAAACACGAAAAACACCGTAAAACCGGATATACGCCGTCGTAGTAACACCGCGGGCTGTTTTGGGTTAGTTAATTAAAAACTATGATAAACTTTGATTTAAAAGTTGTTCTTCTGGGAAAATGATTTTTCTTATGAACATGAAACTATATCCAAAAATCATGGTTAAACTCAAAGTGGAAGTATGTTTTTCAAAATGGTCATCTAGACGTCGTTCTTTCGACTGAAATGACTACCTTTACAAAAATGACTTGTAACCTGTATTTCTGACTATAAACTTATACTTTTTCTGTTTAGATTCATAAACTTAAGTTCAATATGAAACCATAGCAACTTGAAACACTCAAAACGGATTTAAAACGAAGAAGTTATGGGTAAAACAAGATTGGATAATTTTTCTTATTGTAGCTACGTGAAAATTGGTAACAAATCTATATTAATCATATCATAGCTAACTCATATTGTATTATACATGTATTCTAATATATTATGTAATCTTGGGATACCATAGACACGAATACAATGTTTTGACATATCATATCGACCCATATATATATATATATATATATATATATATATATATTTCGAAACAACCATAGACACTCTATATGCAGTAATGTTGGAGTTAGCTATACAGGGTTGAGGTTGATTCTAAAATATTATATATACTTTGAGTTGTGATCTAGCCTGAGGCTTGTATACACGAGGTCGTGGATTGATTCAAGATAATATATATTGCTTTATTTTCTGTACATCTAACTGTGGACAACTAGTTGTAGGTTACTAACGAGGACAGCTGACTTAATAAACTTAAAACAGCAAAACGTATTAAAAATGTTGTAAATATATTTTGAACATACTTTGATATATATGTACATATTTGTTATAGGTTCGTGAATCGACCAGTGGCCAAGTCTTACTTCCCGACGAAGTAAAAATCTGTGAAAGTGAGTTATAGTCTCACTTTTAAAATCTAATATTTTGGGATGAGAATACATGCAGTTTTATAAATGTTTTACAAAATTGACACAAGTAAATGAAACTACATTCTATGGCTGGATTATTAAACCGAATATGCCCCTTTTTAGTCTGGTAATCTAAGAATTAGGGAACAGACACCCTAATTGACGCGAATCCTAAAGATAGATCTATTGGGCCCAACGAGCCCCATCCAAAGTACCGGATGCTTTAGTACTTCGAATTCATCATGTCTGAAGGGAGTCCCAGAATGATAGGGGATATTCTATATGCATCTTGTTTAGGTCGGTTACCAGGTGTTCACTATATGAATGATTTTTATCTCTATGTATGGGATGTATATTGAAATATGAAATCTTGTGGTCTATTATTACGATTTGATAAATATAGGTTAAACCTATAACTCACCAACATTTTTTTGTTGACGTTTAAAGCATGTTTATTCTCAGGTGATTATTAAGAGCTTCCCCTATTGCATGCTATTATATGGACAAGATTTGGTATCAGCATGCTTGTATAATATTATTTAAAACTGCATTCGAGATTTATTTTATTGTAACATATTAATATTTGTAAACCAATATGTATTGGCAGTGTGTAAGTGTGATATTTGTTAGATTATCATTTCTGGATAATCTAAGTGGTGTCTTGTTAACCTTGTCGATAAAATAAAGGTTATGGTTTGTTTTAAAAACGAATGCAGTCTTTGAAAAACGTCTCATATAGAGGTTAAAACCTCGCAACGAAATCAATTAATATGGAACGTTTATAATCAATATGAACGGGACATTTCAGTTGGTATCCGAGCGTTGGTCTTAGAGAACCAGAATTTTTGCATTAGTGTGTCTTACCGAGTTTGTTAGAATGCATTAGTGAGTCTGGACTTCGACCATGTTTTTCTTCAAAAAACGATTGCTTAACTTTTTTGTTGGAAACTATATATTATTAACATGTAAATATTATGTGATATATTAATCTCTTAACGTGTTTGATATTGTGTGATAGATGTCTACCTCTAGTACAAATCTCATCGACTCACCTAATAATAATGAAGAGTCGAATATACTTTGGGAAGATTCACAAATTCCCGAAGAGGAACCGGAAGAAGAGGAACCGGAAGAGGAGGAACCGGAAAAAGAGGAACCGGAAGAGGAGGATTCCGCCGAGGAAGCAAAATATTGGGAAGATTACCAATTTTCCGATGAATCGGATCCCGATGAGGATTCCGATGATGTTATAGAAATTACCTCGACCCAATTTAATAAAGCAAAAGAAAATAATAAGGGAAAAGGTATAAAAATAGAGAAACCTGATTCCAACCTCGATGAACTTTATATGTATCGGCAACGTCCGTATTTCCTAAAATGTAACAATAACCCGGGAACCTCTAAACCACCAGGTTTTTCTAAACCATTGTGGTAAATGACAGCTCGTATTAGGGGAGCATCATATATCCCTAGGAAATTAGCAAAACGAACCAAGTTCGAAGAAGAAGAAACGAGTGAGTCGGATTAAAGAGTTGTAATCATGTTGTGTAATATATGTAATATATTATGCTTGTGCTTTTTTGATAAATGTAAAATTGCTTGTATTGTTTGTTAATTATCTTTTTATGAATCTAACCCTCGTCTATTTTTACAGTATAAAAACACAAAATGGACGTTAAGGGTAAAAAACCGAATATTTTAGAAGACCTACCAGAGGACATGATTGATGAAATCTTGTCTAGAGTCGGTCAGAATTCATCAGCACAATTAGTTATGGTGAAATTAACTTGTCAAACATTTGAAAGACTTTCCAGAAATGTCTTAGTTTATAAAAGGCTTTCCTTTGATAGGTGGGGTATATCACATTGGGGAGACCGTAAGTTACGCCGTGTTTTCTTTAAAGCGTTAAATGCGGGGAACCCAAATGTAATTTTTCGCTACGGGTTAAGAACCTATTTTGACTCAACATATCTCAACATAGGATTTTGTGAATTAGAAAGAGCTTCTAACATGCAACATAAAGAAGCATGTTATGATTACGGGTTAGTGATGTTCGCTTCTCACCAAAGTGAGAAAAAGAACATCGGATTACAACTATTAAATGAAACATTCCCACAAGTGACGGACTCAGTAGTTGGGGTAAGAAACAAGGTTTTTAGATTGCTACGAGGCTGTTGGACATTACGAAACCCTCGTCCTTTTGACGATATTACAACATGCTGCCTAGTCAATGGTCATTACGGTTACTTTCCACAAGATCAAGGATGGGAAGTCGTTTTAGTAAAACCAGAATGCATGACCTGTTTCTGGACTTATGAATTACGTGTCTTTATTGCATTTGCTGAACAACTTGCGTATTAATTAGAATTACCTTTATAGCTACCGTGTAGCAAGTTATTATGTGCTATATTTCATCCTATATGTATAATAGTGGTATTGTATGTTTGTAAAATATTGTATAAAAGTTTGAACGCGAAATATTATTGTAATAAGTTTTTTCATATAGAATCGTAGTAGTTGAATTGTATAATAGCTACTAAGTATGAACTTAACGGGTAGGTACTACCCGAATTAAAACTATAAAATGCTAATATGAAGAAAAAGCTTTTATAAATAAGTTCATATTATGCTACGAAATACTATTGACTACTCTTAAATTCTATATGATTAACTCAATTCTTTTGAGCTATTTTTGAAGGAAATGGCACCGGCGACTCGTCAGAATTTGAACATGAGCGAGGAAGACTTCCGTGTTTTCCTTGCTGCAAACATAGCCGCAGTACATGCTGCGATGCAAAATAACAATAACTCTGGATCTAGCAGTGGAACTAATTCCACAAGAAATCGTGTAGGATGCTCCTACAAAGAATTCACTGCCTGCAAACCTTTGGAATTTGATGGAACCGAAGGACCAATTAGATTGAAACGGTGGACCGAGAAGGTCGAATCGGTGTTTGCCATAAGTAAGTGTACTAAAGAGGACAAAGTTAAGTACGCTATGCATACCTTCACAGGTATTGCGTTAACGTGGTGGAACACCTATCTTGAACACGTAGGACAAAATGCTGCTTACGCACTACCGTGGTCGGCATTCAAGCAATTGATGAACGAGCAGTACCGTCCTAGAAACGAAGTCAATAAGCTCAAGGTAGAACTTAGAGAGTTACGAACACAAGGATTCGACATTACCACATATGAACGACGATTCACAGAGTTGTGCCTATTGTGTCCGGGAGCATTCAATGATGAAGAAGAGAAGATCGACGCATTTGTAAAAGGGTTACCAGTAAGGATTCAAGAAGATGTGAGTTCACACGAGCCCGCTTCCATACAGAAAGTAAGTCGAATGGCTCATAAACTCATAAATCAGATTGAGGGGAGAATTAAAGAATAGGCGGCCGAAGAAGCCAACACGAAACAACTCAATAGGAAGTGGGAGGAAAACAGTGACAAGGGTCACCAGTACAACAACAATAACAATTACAACCACAATCGCAACAACAATCGCAACAATAACCGCAATCCTAACAATAACTACAACAAACGTCCCAACAACAACAACTACAACAACCGTTTCAACAACAATAACAATCCCAATAACAACCTCAATAACAACAAACAACAGAAACAACCATGCTTCAGGTGTGCAGAGTACCATCCGAATGTGTTTTGCACAACAGTTTGCACCAAGTGTAAGAGAAGTGGTCATGGCACGGCAAAATGTGAGATTTACGGACCAAAGAATAACAAAAATAAAGAAACAAATAAGGTCGGAACAAATAATGCCGACGTAGTTTGTTATAAATGTGGAAAACCGGGCCACATTATTAGAAATTGCCCAAACCAACGGAATACGAATGGGCAAGGCCGCGGAAGAGTTTTCAATATTAATGCGGCAGAAGCGCAGGAAGACCCGGAGCTTGTTACGGGTACGTTTCTTATTGACAATACATCTGCTTATGTTTTTTTTGATTCGGGTGCGGATAGAAGCTATTTGAGTAGAGATTTTTGTGCTAAATTAAGTTGTCCATTCACGCCTTTGGATAGTAAATTTTTACTCGAATTAGCAAACGGTAAATTAATTTCAGCAGATAATATATGTCGGGATAGCGAAATTAAACTGGGGGATGAAACGTTTAAAATTGATTTAATACCAGTCGAGTTAGGGAGTTTTGATGTAATAATTGGCATGGACTGGTTGAAAAAGGTGAGAGCAGAGGTCGTTTGTTACAAAAATGCGATTCACATTATGCGTGAAAAGGAAAAACCTTTAATGGTGTACGGAGAAAAGAACAATGCGAAATTAAATTTTATTAGTAGTTTGAAGGCGCAAAAACTAATAAGAAAAGGTTGTTACATCATTCTAGCACACATCAAGGAAGTTAAACCTGAAGAAAAGAATAACAGTGATGTTCCCGTCGCAAAAGAATTTCCTGATGCATTTTCGAAAGAATTACTGGGATTACCCCCACATCGATCCGTTGATTTTCAAATAGATCTTGTACCAGGAGCTGCACCAATAGCTCGTGCTCCATACAGACTCGCATCCAGTAAAATGAAAGAATTACAAAGTCAGTTACAAGAACTTTTAGAGCGTAGTTTCATTCGACCAAGTACATCACCATGGGGAGCTCTTGTTTTGTTTGTCAAGAAGAAGGATGGTACATTTAGGTTGTGTATCGACTACCGAGAGTTGAACAAACTTACCATCAAGAACCGCTACCCACTACCGAGAATCGATGACTTATTTGATCAACTACAAGGCTCGTTGGTTTATTCGAAGATTGATTTACGTTATGGGTATCATCAAATGCGGGTGAAGAAGGATGATATTCCAAAGACTGCTTTTAGGACGCGTTACGGTCATTACGAGTTTATGGTTATGCCGTTTGGGTTAACCAACGCACCAGCTGTGTTCATGGACCTCATAAACCGAGTGTGTGGACCATACCTTGACAAGTTTGTCATTGTTTTCATCGATGACATACTTATTTACTCAAATAATGACAAAGATCATGAAGAACATTTGAGAAAAGTGCTAGAGTTGTTAAGGAAGGAAAAGCTGTACGCTAAGTTTTCAAAGTGTGCATTCTGGTTGGAAGAAGTTCAATTTCTCAGTCACATAGTGAACAAAGAAGGTATTCAGGTGGATCCAGCAAAGATTGAAACCGTTGAAAAGTGGGAAACCCCGAAAACTCCGAAGCATATACGCCAATTTTTAGGACTGGCTGGTTACTACAGAAGGTTCTTCCAAGACTTTTCCAGAATAACAAAACCCTTGACTGCATTAACGCATAAAGGGAAGAAATTTGAATGGAAAGATGAACAAGAAAAAGCGTTTCAATTGTTAAAGAAAAAGTTAAGTACGGCACCTATATTGTCATTAACTAAAGGGAATGATGATTTTGTGATATATTGTGATGCCTCAAAGCAAGGTCTCGGTTGTGTATTAATGCAAAGAACGAAAGTAATTGCTTATGCGTCTAGACAATTGAAGATTCACGAGAAGAATTATACGACACATGATTTGGAATTAGGGGCGGTTGTTTTTGCATTAAAGACTTGGAGGCACGACTTATATGGGGTCAAAAGTATTATATATACCTACCACAAAAGTCTTCAACACATATTTAATCAGAAACAACTGAACATGAGGCAGCGCAGGTGGATTGAATTGTTGAATGATTACGACTTTGAGATTCGTTACCACCCGGAGAAGGCAAATGTGGTAGCCGACGCCTTGAGCAGAAAGGACAGAGAACCCATTCGAGTAAAAGCTATGAATATAATGATTCACAATAACCTTACTACTCAAATAAAGGAGGCGCAACAAGGAGTTTTAAAAGAAGGAAATTTAAAGGATGAAATACCCAAAGGATCAGAGAAGCATCTTATTATTCGGGAAGACGGAACCCGGTATAGGGTTGAAAGAATTTGGGTACCAAAATTTGGAGATATGAGAGAAATGGTACTTAGAGAAGCTCATAAAACCAGATACTCAATACATCCTGGAATGGGGAAGATGTACAAGGATCTCAAGAAACATTTTTGGTGGCCGGGTATGAAAGCCGATGTTGCTAAATACGTAGGAGAATGTTTGACGTGTTCTAAGGTCAAAGCTGAGCATCAGAAACCATCATGTCTACTTCAACAACCCGAAATCCCGGAATGGAAATGGGAAAACATTACCATGAATTTCATCACTAAATTGCTAAGGACTGCAAGTGGTTTTGATATTATTTGGGTAATAGTTGATCATCTCACCAAATCAGCATACTTCATGCCAATAAGAGAAGATGACAAGATGGAGAAGTTAGCACGACTGTATTTGAAGGAAGTTGTCTCCAGACATGGAATACCAATCTCTATTATCTCTGATAGGAATGGAAGATTTATTTCAAGATTCTGGCAGACATTACAGCAAGCATTAGGAACTCATCAAGACATGAGTACTGCCTATCATCCACAAACTGATGGGCAGAGCGAAAGGATGATACAAACGCTTGAAGACATGCTACGAGCATGTGTTATTGATTTCGGAAACAGTTGGGATCGACATCTACCGTTAGTAGAATTTTTCTACAACAACAGCTACCATTCAAGCATTGAGATGGCACCATTTGAAGCACTTTATGGTAGAAAGTGCAGGTCTCCGATTTGTTGGAGTGAAGTGAGGGATAGACAGATTACGGTTCCAGAGATAATACAAGAAATTACCGAGAAGATCATCCAAATTCAACAACGGTTGAAAACCGCCTAAAGTCGACAAAAGAGCTACTCTGACATTAAAAGAAAAGATATAGAATTTGAAATTGGAGAGATGGTGTAGTGACCCGAACTTTTCCATGTTTATATATATTAATTGAGATTGATATTTACATGATTAAATGTTTCCAACATGTTAAGCAATCAAACTTGTTAAGACTTGATTAATTGAAATATGTTTCATATAGACAATTGACCACCCAAGTTGACCGGCGATTCACGAACGTTAAAACTTGTAAAAATGACATGACGATATATATATGGATATACATATGGTTAACATGAGACTATGATAAGTAAACATATCATTAAGTATATTAACAATGAACTACATATGTAAAAACAAGACTACTAACTTAATGATTTTTAAACGAGACATATATGTAACGATTATCGTTGTAAAGACATTTAATGTATATATATCATATTAAGAGATATTCATACATGATAATATCATGATAATATAATAATTTAAAATCTCATTTGATATTATAAACATTGGGTTAACAACATTTAACAAGATCGTTAACCTAAAGGTTTCAAAACAACACTTACATGTAACGACTAACGATGACTTAACGACTCAGTTAAAATGTATATACATGTAGTGTTTTAATATGTATTTATACACTTTTGAAAGACTTCAATACACTTATCAAAATACTTCTACTTAACAAAAATGCTTACAATTACATCCTCGTTCAGTTTCATCAACAATTCTACTCATATGCACCCGTATTCGTACTCGTACAATACACAGCTTTTAGATGTATGTACTATTGGTATATACACTCCAATGATCAGCTCTTAGCAGCCCATGTGAGTCACCTAATACATGTGGGAACCATCATTTGGCAACTAGCATGAAATATCTCATAAAATTACAAAAATATGAGTAATCATTCATGACTTATTTACATGAAAACAAAATTACATATCCTTTATATCTAATCCATACACCAACGACCAAAAACACCTACAAACACTTTCATTCTTCAATTTTCTTCATCTAATTGATCTCTCTAAAGTTCTATCTTCAAGTTCTAAGTGTTCTTCATAAATTCTACAAGTTCTAGTTACATAAAATCAAGAATACTTTCAAGTTTGCTAGCTCACTTCCAATCTTGTAAGGTGATCATCCAACCTCAAGAAATCTTTGTTTCTTACAGTAGGTTATCATTCTAATACAAGGTAATAATCATATTCAAACTTTGGTTCAATTTCTATAACTATAACAATCTTACTTCAAGTGATGATCTTACTTGAACTTGTTTTCGTGTCATGATTCTGCTTCAAGAACTTCGAGCCATCCAAGGATCCGTTGAAGCTAGATCCATTTTTCTCTTTTCCAGTAGGTTTATCCAAGGAACTTAAGGTAGTAATGATGTTCATAACATCATTCGATTCATACATATAAAGCTATCTTATTCGAAGGTTAAAACTTGTAATCACTAGAACATAGTTTAGTTAATTCTAAACTTGTTCGCAAACAAAAGTTAATCCTTCTAACTTGACTTTTAAAATTAACTACACACATGTTCTATATCTATATGATATGCTAACTTAATGATTTAAAACCTGGAAACACGAAAAACACCGTAAAACCGGATTTACGCCGTCGTAGTAACACCGCGGGCTGTTTTGGGTTAGTTAATTAAAAACTATGATAAACTTTGATTTAAAAGTTGTTATTCTGAGAAAATGATTTTTATTATGAACATGAAACTATATCAAAAAATTATGGTTAAACTCAAAGTGGAAGTATGTTTTCTAAAATGGTCATCTAGACGTCGTTCTTTCGACTGAAATGACTACCTTTTCAAAAACGACTTGTAACTTATTTTTCCGACTATAAACCTATAATTTTCTGTTTAGATTCATAAAATAGAGTTCAATATGAAACCATAGCAATTTGATTCACTCAAAACGGATTTAAAATGAAGAAGTTATGGGTAAAACAAGTTTGGATAATTTTTCTCATTTTAGCTACGTGAAAATTGGTAACAAATCTATTCCAACCATAACTTAATCAACTTGTATTGTATATTATGTAATCTTGAGATACCATAGACACGTATACAATGTTTCTACCTATCATGTCGACACATCTATATATATTTCGAAACAACCATAGACATTCTATATGTGAATGTTGGAGTTAGCTATACAGGGTTGAGGTTGATTCCAAAATATATATAGTTTGAGTTGTGATCAATACTGAGATACGTATACACTGGGTCGTGGATTGATTCAAGATAATATTTATCGATTTATTTCTGTACATCTACCTGTGGACAACTAGTTGTAGGTTACTAACGAGGACAGCTGACTTAATAAACTTAAAACATCAAAATATATTAAAAGTGTTGTAAATATATTTTAAACATACTTTGATATATAAGTGTATATATTGTTATAGGTTCGTGAATCAACCAGTGGCCAAGTCCTACTTCCCGACGAAGTAAAAATCTGTGAAAGTGAGTTATAGTCACACTTTTAAAATCTAATATTTTTGGGATGAGAATACATGCAGGTTTTATAAATGATTTACAAAATAGACACAAGTACGTGAAACTACATTCTATGGTTGAATTATCGAAATCGAATATGCCCCTTTTTATTAAGTCTGGTAATCTAAGAATTAGGGAACAGACACCCTAATTGACGCGAATCCTAAAGATAGATCTATTGGGCCTAACAAGCCCCATCTAAAGTACCGGATGCTTTAGTACTTTGAAATTTATATCATATCCGAAGGGTGTCCCGGAATGATGGGAATATTCTTATATATATGCATCTTGTTAATGTCGGATACCAGGTGTTCACCATATGAATGATTTCTATCTCTATGTATGGGATGTGTATTGAAATATGAAATCTTGTGGTCTATTGTTACGATTTGATATATATAGGTTAAACCTATAACTCACCAACATTTTTGTTGACGTTTAAAGCATGTTTATTCTCAGGTGAATACTAAGATCTTCCGATGTTGCATACTAAAATAAGGACAAGATTTGGAGTCCATGTTTGTATGATATTGTGTAAAAACTGCATTCAAGAAACTGATTTCGATGTAACATATTTGTATTGTAAACCATTATGTAATGGTCGTGTGTAAACAGGATATTTTAGATTATCATTATTTGATAATCTACGTAAAGCTTTTTAAACCTTTATTTATGAAATAAAGGTTATGGTTTGTTTTAAAAATGAATGCAGTCTTTGAAAAACGTCTCATATAGAGGTCAAAACCTCGCAACGAAATCAATTAATATGGAACGTTTTTAATCAATAAGAACGGGACATTTCAGATGGTCATGCTTAAAGTTGCACCTTGGAAAGGCGTTGTTCGATTTGGTAAAAGAGGGAAATTAAATCCAAGGTATATTGGACCATTCAAGATTATTGATCGTGTCGGACCAGTAGCTTACCGACTTAAGTTACCTCAACAACTCACGGCTGTACATAACACTTTTCACGTCTCGAATTTGAAGAAATATTTTGCTAAAGAAGATCTCACTATTCCGTTAGACGAAATCCAAATCAACTAAAAACTTCAATTCATCGAAGAACCCGTCGAAATAATGGACCGTGAGGTTAAAAGACTTAAGCAAAACAAGATACCAATTGTTAAGGTTTGACGGAATGCTCGTAGAGGACCCGAGTTCACCTAGGAACGAGAAGATCAGATGAAGAAGAAATACCCGCACTTATTTCCAAAAGATACGTCAACACCTCCAACTGCTTAAAATTTCGGGATGAAATTTATTTAACGGGTAGGTACTGTAGTGACCCGAACTTTTCCATGTTTATATATATTAAATGAAATTTTTATTTATATGATTAAGTGTTTCCAACATGTTAAGCAATCAAACTTTTTAAGACTTGATTAATTGAAATAGGTTTCATATAGACAATTGACCACCCAAGTTGACCGGTGATTCACGAACGTTAAAACTTGTAAAAACTATATGATGTCATATATATGTATATATATATAGTTAACATGGTATTATGATAAGTAAACATATCATTAAGTATATTAACAATGAACTACATATGTAAAAACAAGACTACTAACTTAAGGATTTCGAAACGAGGCATATATGTAACGATTATCGTTGTAAAGACATTTAATTGTATATATATCATATTAAGATATATTAATACATCATAATATCATGATAATGTAATAATTTAACATCTCTTTAGATATAATAAACAATGGGTTAACAACATTTAACAAGATCGTTAACCTAAAGGTTTCAAAACAACACTTACATGTAACGACTAACGATGACTTAACGACTCAGTTAAAATGTATATACATGTAGTGTTTTAATATGTATTCATACACTTTTTAAAGACTTCAAGACACTTATAAAAGTACTTCTACTTAACAAAAATGCTTACAATTACATCCTCATTCATTTTCATCAACAATTCTACTCGTATGCACTGGTATTCATACTCGTACAATACCCAGCTTCTAAATGTATTTACTATTGGTATATACAATCCAATGATTAGCTCTTAGCAGCCCTTGTGAGACACCTAATGAAAGGACCCGTCCTAATCCATCCGGACAAAGTCCATATCGATTACAAACGATTCACAATAGTTGATTACATCACGAGGTTCTTGACCTCTATATGATACATTTTACAAACATTGCATTCGTTTTGAAAAGACAAACTTCCTTACATCGAAAATTGACGATATGCATACCATTTCATAACATATCTAATTATAATTATCTAAATAATAATCTTGATGAACTCGACGACTCGAATGCAACGTCTTTTGAAATATGCCATGAATGACTCCAATTAATGTCTCTAATATGAGCAAATGCACAGCGGAAGATTTCTTTCGTTCCTGAGAATAAACATGCTTTCAAGTGTCAACCAAAAGGTTGGTGAGTTCATTAGTTTAACATAAATAATCATTTCCATCATTTTAATAGACCACGAGATTTTCATTTCTCATAAACATACGTCCCATACATAGAGACAAAATATCATTCATATGGATTGAACACCTGGTAATCGACATTAACAAGATGCATATATAAGAGTATCCCCATCATTCCGGGACACCCTTCGGATATGATATAAATTTCGAAGTACTAAAGCATCCGGTACTTTGGATGGGGTTTGTTAGGCCCAATAGATCTATCTTTAGGATTCCCGTCAATTAGGGTGTCTGTTCCCTAATTCTTAGATTACCAGACTTAATAAAAAGGGGCATATTCGATTTCGATCATTCAACCATATAATGTAGTTTCAATTACTTGTGTCTATTTCGTAAAACAGTTATAAAAATAGCGCATGTATTCTCAGTCCCAAAAATATATATTGCGAAAGCATTTAAAAAGGAAATAATGAAACTCACACATATAAATATTGTAAAACAGTTATTAAAACATTGCATGTATTCTCAGCCCAAAAATGTAATGAGTAAAAGGGAGCAAATGAAACTCACACATATAAATATTGTAAAATAGTTATTAAAACATTGCATGTATTCTCAGCCCAAAAATGTAATGAGTAAAAGGGAGCAAATGAAACTCACACATATAAATATTGTAAAACAGTTATTAAAACATTGCATGTATTCTCAGCCCAAAAATGTAATGAGTAAAAGGGAGCAAATGAAACTCACACATATAAATATTGTAAAACAGTTATTAAAACATTGCATGTATTCTCAGCCCAAAAATGTAATGAGTAAAAGGGAGCAAATGAAACTCACACATATAAATATTGTAAAACAGTTATTAAAACATTGCATGTATTCTCAGCCCAAAAATGTAATAAGTAAAAGGGAGCAAATGAAACTCACCTTGGTACGAGTAATGAAAGCTAATGGGTAAAACGAGAAATTGGTCCAAAATGGATATGTCCTGTATAATTGTATAAATTCTTATATAAGTTACCTTAAACTAATTAGGTATCTGCGGTTTAAAATATTGAACTTTTTAAGATTTCCACATATTATTAGTCTTGTATATGTACAAATATAATTCTACTAGCTGAGGTTTACAAATTATTTTAATCATGTTTTACATAACTAACGATTTAGAACTTGTTTTGAAATAAATTTCATATCATTGTGCTTAAAGTATAATTTTACAAAAGTTGGTAATTATTTTCGCAAGACAAAGGTACTTCAAGGGGTGTACATGTATGTTTAACATTCTTATAATTTATATCGTAACATTGTAAATGCTTCAGGGACCGAAAATATAATTTGTTAAAAATCATGTCATCTTTCTCGTAAATGTACAGAAAACTTCACCAACTCTTTCTTTTTTTTTTTCTCCATAAATTTACAAATGACATATGCTTATATTTAGTTTTCGAAATAAATTAAGAATCGATGTTAAATATTCGTTGATTAACGTTACCAAATTTTACTTAAGTTGTAACTTCTTAAATAATGAATATTCCTTGACACTTATGTGTGTAGTTTAAAAAAAAATAATATTTACTATAATTCATGTAATCGTTAAACAAATAAATTTACATGCCCAATTTCACTATAATTTATTAGCTACATTATTAGGTTTGACATCTTAAAATTTAGTAAATGAACAACATTAAAAGTTTGGTTTTGACTCGCTTTGATTCTCTAATTTAATTACTTACTACTTAATTATTGAGTTATAACCATATATAATTTAATCAGAAGTAATAACTTACGGCATAGAAATTTATTTACACCTCATATAGTTTAAAGATAATTTAGTATTTTACTTAGAATAAAGTTATACCTTCAAGAAGGAAGTGAGTTAACACCGTCTACAACACGTAACTTCTCGTTGTTGCTTTTGATTATTATGACTCTTCTCCGAATGAGTTACAAAAATTTATTATGTGATTGAAATTTTTAAAATTTTTGAATGATGAATAACGTGTGAGTGAAGATGTTCTTATAATCCATTTTCGCGAGAAGAGATATGGGTGAAAGAAAGTCAAGGATTTGGCATATCAAAAGATTTCATAATATCAATTTATGACTGCATTGACGAATCTTAATAATATAATAATTAAATAATAAAAATCAAATGAAAACGTGGGATAACATCTAGCCGCCCCCATTTTGTTTTCTTTTACCAAATTACAATAACACCCCCCGATATTATACCAAAATTTAATAACATGAACAAACTTGATACATATGTATAACAACAACCCCTCTAGTTAAAGATAATTATTACATGTAACCAAAATTTATATTATATTTAACATATATATTTATAAAAAGTTTATTTTAGCTAATATATATACATTATATATCTATATATATTAGAAAATATATATTATATTTGAAAGGTCAACGCCAGTCAACATCCGAGTTCTCCCCAAAGTTCATATTAAACTTGTTCAATAACAATCGAGACGACATACGAGTATTACAATCATTTAATAATTATATTCGATATACTTTATATATATATAGATATGTTTTAACAACAAGTTTTATTATATCGTATATTATTTTACATAACAATTAAATCAGATAATCGTTCATTAACATACATCAAGTTATCATATATATATATATATATATATATATATATATATATATATATATATATATATATATATATATATATATATATACACACACATACACACACACACACACATATTTAACAACAACGTAGCTCGTGAATCGTCGTGAATAGTCAAAAGGGCAAATGCGTTCATGTAAATTGTTCCAAAGTTTTCGAGACTCAACATTACAGATTTTATTTATCGTGTCGGAAACATATAAAGATTAAGTTTAAATTTGATCGGAAATTCCCGGGTCATCACAGTACCTACCCGTTAAAGAAATTTCGTCCCGAAATTTGAGTGAGGTCATCATGGCTAACAATAAATATGTTTTCCTGACGAATATGAGCTGATAAATAGAGTTTATCGTTATTGAATAATACAGATAAAAATAATTCAATTATTCGAAGAGTACGAATGAAGCTATCACCAAAGAGTGAAATAGGAAAGTAAGGATTCATCTTAACTTTTGACGTAGTCATGGTTGAATTTAGAAAATGAGGTGCGTCTTAACTTTTAACGTAGAGGGTTGAATTCCGGAATTCAAGGGATTAAGGAAAATCTTCGAAATCTAAAAGATTTGATTCTTCGGCGAATGAGGAAATTAAGATTTTTCTAATTAAATACGGTGATCTGCTTCGATTACTCTGTCAGATATTTCCATTATAAGTTAAACTCTTCCGTTCCATTATTCTCACCATTCCTATACCTTCCTTCTTGTTTCATACATCCAAAAGATTCTGAAAATGTTTAATCCAGTTCTGATCATTGTCCTCATCCTTACTATCACAACAATCATTCTCCTTTTCCAACTTCCACCAGAGGAATCTGCTTTCTTCTACTTCGCCCTTGGGATTATAATGTTTTTAATTCTCCCGTGTATTTATGTTGCTATAAACATTGATATATACGGTTTGTAATTTATGTTTTGCTATCGGGATTTATATTCTCCCTTAAATTTCAAAGCTCTATGCTTTTGTTTTCTCTTCCCGACTTCAAGTCAAGCGAATAATGGTCCAGAATTTGTAGATATAGAGTTTCGAATGATTATAATGTTCTAAGCAGGAAGGAACGTGATAGCACGATTTGATTTTCAAATTTATCAACATCGCGGAAGATAGAACCATCAAGAATACATTTTCTTGATTTGTTCAGGAGTTGAGTAGAATGAAAGAGTTATGTAACATGGCACATGATGACGTTATGATCTGTGATTCATCACGTCTTATTAGAAACTCAGCATGACCTACTGTAATATAATTACGTTGATCAAGTGTCATTATATTATACTAACTCATGCATCAGTTCCCAACATTACTTCAATAACATTCATATTTTAAGCTCGAAAGTTTACATAATATAGAAACTAACAGTTTCTATATGATGTAACACTGATAGCACGAAGAGATTTATGATTTCAGATAAGAACAGTTATGAAAATATCTTCAGAATTATGGAGGATATTTATAATGAAAGATATGATGATATCTTAGAATTTCTAATATCGATGGATGATGAAGAAGATTTATCCGTAAGGGTTTAGATTCGGAAGCAAGGTATTCGCTAAAGATTTCATCAGAAACAGAATCATTTGGATTCTTTGAAGTCAAACTTATTCTTTGTGATTTATCCACGGCTTTCTTCATAGTTTCGCATAATCTGCTTTTCGGTACAATATTTTCTATTGAATGTTTCCAATATATTGATACACAGGAAGCACGAAGAGGTATATAATTTCGGACGAGAATATTTATGAAAATATCCTCAGAAATATCAAAGATATTGATGATGATATTTTGGAATTTCTAAGTTCGACGGTTGATGGAGAAAGATTTTTCCACAAGATTTTAACATGACTTCGGAGCAAGATATTCTTTGAAAGTTTCATCGGATCCAGAATCACCTGGATTCTTTGAATATATGGTATGGTCCTGGTATTTGTCCTTGGTCTCCTTCGTGGTTAGCTCAATCCGTTTTCCAGTTCCAACTTTTCTGAGCTTTTCCAACATACTATTCTTTATCATCAAACTCTTGGCCATTTAGGCCATCTACAATTTTACTGTTTCCTCTGCATTTAATGCAGCCATATTTGTATCGTCGGTTGTCGATCCGAGGTGGTTTCATAAGAATGGTGTTTTTAGATGATTAAACGCTGATGGTAATATGGTGGAATATAAAAGGTTCTCCGGTAACAATAAAGAGCACACATATAAATATCAAGGTTATAATAAGGTTGTTTTGAACGAAAAGTCGAAGTTGACTTGTTGGAGCTGTGACAAAATTGGCTAATTTGAAAAGAAATTGCGTTGTTATTTTCGGAAATAACAATGCCAAAGAAGCTATCACAGATACGTGTTAAACATTTATACAGGTTCTGAGAATTTTCAGGTGCATAACTATACGCATCAATCTTTTCTTCTGTAAATGAAGTGCGGTTGGTTCGTCCTCCCGATTGAGGTGTTTTCAAGAATTACGAAAGGTTTGAACGCAGATTGTAATCGTCAAGATACAAATGAGGTTTAGGATGAAATCAAGTGGCAACTTGAAGAATTGTTTAGTTTCATATGTTATAATCAATATTTCAATTCATTTTAATTGTCCAATATTATTAGTCCACCGTCGATAGTTCACAGTTGACAGTCCAATAATTTAATATATAATATTCGAATTAATTAATACGTGTCATGACCCGTATACGTCTCAGACTCGATCACAACTCAAAGTATATATATTATTATAGAATCAACCTCAACCCTGTATAGAGAACTCAATCATTACTGCATATAGAGTGTCTATGGTGATTCCAAATAATATATATAGATGTGTCGATATGATATGTCAAGACTTGTATACGTGTCCCGATATTTAGAATGCGTAGAATAAATAACAAAAATTAAATGACAATAAATAAAGTGCGTAAAGTAAATAACAGAAATTAAATGACAATAAATAAAATTGCGAGAATATAAATTGCGATAAAATAAATTGCGATAATTAAATTGCGATAAATAAAATGTAATACGGAATTAACAGTTAGCTAGGAACAGTTAGCTAGGATTTTGTTAGCGTGGTTTCTTAATAAAATTTAATATTGTTAATTAGTCTGTTTCTAATCAATTTTTATTGTGTCCATTATTTCTTCATTATGCCACTTGTTGGATTCTGCTAGGTCAAATTCAAATATTAAATTGAATTTGGATGGAAATAGTTATTCTTTGGTGAATGAATACGTATCTCGGTGGTTGTAAATAGGTTAGTGAATAACTGTTGAATCAGATTCGAAGAATATACAGTGTAACTTATTAATGTGAAATTTAAATATTCCTCGGGTATTACCTACCCGTTAAAATATTTTCACCATTAACAGTTTGTACAAAAAAATTTTTAATTACAATCTTTATGAAAATATATTTACATATATATTTTCTTCAGATGTAATATAGATTTAATGAGTTAATATGATATTAATCTCATTTGATTTATTATTAAAATTAGAATACATAATCTCTAAAACATTAGAGATTACATAATTGCCATGAAGAACAAAGATAATTAATGTAGAACGATACGTTGAGCGATGATTATACTCGAGGTATAGAATGTGATATTGAGGCATGTGATGTTGATGGTACTGGTGCTGTTACTGATGGTACTGTTGGTGCCGATGATGTTGCTGAAGCTGGTACATTTTGCACCATATTCTCCGAATTGATTATTCGAGCGCGAAGTTCGTTGACTCATTACTCCAGGATGATTGTCGATCGGAACGAGCGGATGAATAAGGTTCAGAGTTGTGGATAGAATATAATCTTATCGAGTTACCCTGGAAATGAGACTGAAAATGGTGTCTCGAACAGGTTCGCCGGTAAACGCTTCAGGTTCATTGTAAGGTGAATTCGGTTGGTGGAAAGGATTGCCTTCTGCGCGCTTCCATTAATTAAGTCGACTACGAACCCATTAACTGAATTGATAATGGATGATTGGTTGATTCATGCCGATGACGCTGTTTTCGGAGTTTAGGTGAACATCTATGTCGGAATAGCTGTCGGAATAACTATCGGAATAGTTATCGGAATCTGAGGGACTCGAACTGGTTGCAGGATTCATCTCGTACGATAAAATGAAGGATTTTTGATAAGAAGTAGATTATAGGATGTAGATTAGTACTCTGCAATACATAATTTACAAATGCATATATAATACTAAAATCCCATAAGTTACGGAGGAATCTACGAAAGTTGTCAGGCAAGGTTACAGTAACCGATACGCTAAGATATGAAGTAGCAGGTGCGCTAAGATATGAATTTTTTTTTTCTATACACTATTCATACAGTCAATGCAGTAAAACGTGTCTAGACTAAGAGTGATAAGCAAGTGATTCTCTAAGAATGATAAGCAGGTAATTTTTGACACAAAATGATAAGCAAAACTTTTGACATGCAGACACGGTCGAAGTCCAGACTCACTAATGCATCCTAACGACTTATCAGTTAGACACACTAATGCAGACTTGGTTCGCTAAGACCACCGCTCTGATACCAACTGAAAGGACCCGTCCTAATCCATCCGGACAAAGTCCATATCAATTACAAACGATTCACAATAGTTGATTACATCGCGAGGTTCTTGACCTCTATATGATACATTTTACAAACATTGCATTCGTTTTGAAAAGACAAACTTCCTTACATCGAAAATTGACGATATGCATACCATTTCATAACATATCTAATTATAATTATCTAAATAATAATCTTGATGAACTCGACGACTCGAATGCAACGTCTTTTGAAATATGCCATGAATGACTCCAATTAATGTCTCTAATATGAGCAAATGCACAGCGGAAGATTTCTTTCGTTCCTGAGAATAAACATGCTTTCAAGTGTCAACCAAAAGGTTGGTGAGTTCATTAGTTTAACATAAATAATCATTTCCATCATTTTAATAGACCACGAGATTTTCATTTCTCATAAACATACGTCCCATACATAGAGACAAAATATCATTCATATGGATTGAACACCTGGTAATCGACATTAACAAGATGCATATATAAGAGTATCCCCATCATTCCGGGACACCCTTCGGATATGATATAAATTTCGAAGTACTAAAGCATCCGGTACTTTGGATGGGGTTTGTTAGGCCCAATAGATCTATCTTTAGGATTCGCGTCAATTAGGGTGTCTGTTCCCTAATTCTTAGATTACCAGACTTAATAAAAAGGGGCATATTCGATTTCGATCATTCAACCATATAATGTAGTTTCAATTACTTGTGTCTATTTCGTAAAACAGTTATAAAAATAGCGCATGTATTCTCAGTCCCAAAAATATATATTGCGAAAGCATTTAAAAAGGAAATAATGAAACTCACACATATAAATATTGTAAAACAGTTATTAAAACATTGCATGTATTCTCAGCCCAAAAATGTAATGAGTAAAAGGGAGCAAATGAAACTCACACATATAAATATTGTAAAATAGTTATTAAAACATTGCATGTATTCTCAGCCCAAAAATGTAATGAGTAAAAGGGAGCAAATGAAACTCACACATATAAATATTGTAAAACAGTTATTAAAACATTGCATGTATTCTCAGCCCAAAAATGTAATGAGTAAAAGGGAGCAAATGAAACTCACACATATAAATATTGTAAAACAGTTATTAAAACATTGCATGTATTCTCAGCCCAAAAATGTAATGAGTAAAAGGGAGCAAATGAAACTCACACATATAAATATTGTAAAACAGTTATTAAAACATTGCATGTATTCACAGCCCAAAAATGTAATGAGTAAAAGGGAGCAAATGAAACTCACCTTGGTACGAGTAATGAAAGCTAATGGGTAAAACGAGAAATTGGTCCAAAATGGATATGTCCTGTATAATTGTATAAATTCTTATATAAGTTACCTTAAACTAATTAGGTATCTGCGGTTTAAAATATTGAACTTTTTAAGATTTCCACATATTATTAGTCTTGTATATGTACAAATATAATTCTACTAGCTGAGGTTTACAAATTATTTTAATCATGTTTTACATAACTAACGATTTAGAACTTGTTTTGAAATAAATTTCATATCATTGTGCTTAAAGTATAATTTTACAAAAGTTGGTAATTATTTTCGCAAGACAAAGGTACTTCAAGGGGTGTACATGTATGTTTAACATTCTTATAATTTATATCGTAACATTGTAAATGCTTCAGGGACCGAAAATATAATTTGTTAAAAATCATGTCATCTTTCTCGTAAATGTACAGAAAACTTCACCAACTCTTTCTTTTTTTTTTCTCTCCATAAATTTACAAATGACATATGCTTATATTTAGTTTTCGAAATAAATTAAGAATCGATGTTAAATATTCGTTGATTAACGTTACCAAATTTTACTTAAGTTGTAACTTCTTAAATAATGAATATTCCTTGACACTTATATGTGTAGTTTAAAAAAAAATAATATTTACTATAATTCATGTAATCGTTAAACAAATAAATTTACATGCCCAATTTCACTATAATTTATTAGCTACATTATTAGGTTTGACATCTTAAAATTTAGTAAATGAACAACATTAAAAGTTTGGTTTTGACTCGCTTTGATTCTCTAATTTAATTACTTACTACTTAATTATTGAGTTATAACCATATATAATTTAATCAGAAGTAATAACTTAAGCCATAGAAATTTATTTACACCTCATATAGTTTAAAGATAATTTAGTATTTTACTTAGAATAAAGTTATACCTTCAAGAAGGAAGTGAGTTAACACCGTCTACAACACGTAACTTCTCGTTGTTGCTTTTGATTATTATGACTCTTCTCCGAATGAGTTACAAAAATTTATTATGTGATTGAAATTTTTAAAATTTTTGAATGATGAATAACGTGTGAGTGAAGATGTTCTTATAATCCATTTTCGCGAGAAGAGATATGGGTGAAAGAAAGTCAAGGATTTGGCATATCAAAAGATTTCATAATATCAATTTATGACTGCATTGACGAATCTTAATAATATAATAATTAAATAATAAAAATCAAATGAAAACGTGGGATAACATCTAGCCGCCCCCATTTTGTTTTCTTTTACCAAATTACAATAACACCCCCCGATATTATACCAAAATTTAATAACATGAACAAACTTGATACATATGTATAACAACAACCCCTCTAGTTAAAGATAATTATTACATGTAACCAAAATTTATATTATATTTAACATATATATTTATAAAAAGTTTATTTTAGCTAATATATATACATTATATATCTATATATATTAGAAAATATATATTATATTTGAAAGGTCAACGCCAGTCAACATCCGAGTTCTCCCCAAAGTTCATATTAAACTTGTTCAATAACAATCGAGACGACATACGAGTATTACAATCATTTAATAATTATATTCGATATACTTTATATATATATAGATATGTTTTAACAACAAGTTTTATTATATCGTATATTATTTTACATAACAATTAAATCAGATAATCGTTCATTAACATACATCAAGTTATCATATATATATATATATATATATATATATATATATATATATATATATATATATATATATATATATATATATATACACACACATACACACACATACACACACACACACACATATTTAACAACAACGTAGCTCGTGAATCGTCGTGAATAGTCAAAAGGGCAAATGCGTTCATGTAAATTGTTCCAAAGTTTTCGAGACTCAACATTACAGATTTTATTTATCGTGTCGGAAACATATAAAGATTAAGTTTAAATTTGATCGGAAATTCCCGGGTCATCACACCTAACACATGCGGGAACCATCATTTGGCAAGTAGCATGAAATATCTCATAAAATTACAAAAATATTAGTAATCATTCATGACTTATTTACAAGTAAATAAAATTACACATCCTTTATATCTAATCCATATACCAACGACCAAGAACACCTACAAACACTTTCATTCTTCAATTTTCTTCATCTAATAGATCTCTCTCAAGTTCTATCTTCAAGTTCTTAGTGTTCTTCATAAATTCTATAAGTTCTAGTTTCATAAAATCAAGAATACTTCCAAGTTTTCTAGCTTACTTTCAATCTTGTAAAGTGATCATCCAACCTTAAGAAATCTTTTTATTTATAGTAAGATATGTTTCTAATACAAGGTAATACTCATATTCAAACTTTGATTCAATTTCTATAACTATAACAATCTTATTTCGAGTGGGAATCTTACTTGAACTTGTTTTCGTGTCATGATTTCGCTTCAAGAACTTTCAAGCCATCCAAGGATCCTTTGAAGCTAGATCTATTTTTCTCATTTATAGTAGGTTTACCCACTAAAATTAATTAGTAATGATGTTCATAACATCATTCGATTCATACATATAAAACTATCTTATTCAAAGATTTAAACTTGTAATCACTAGAACATAGTTTAGTTAATTCTAAACTTGTTCGCAAATAAAGTTAATCCTTCTAACTTGACTTTTAAAATCAACTAAACCTATATCTATATGATATGCTAACTTAATGATTTAAAACCCGGAAACAAGAAAAACACCGTAAAATCGGATATACGCCGTCGTAGTAACACCGCGGGCTGTTTTGGGTTAGTTAATTAAAAACTATGATAAACTTTGATTTAAAAGTTGTTTTTTTGAGAAAATGATTTTTCTTATGAACATGAAACTATATCCAAAAATCATGGTTAAACTCAAAGTGGAAGTATGTTTTCCAAAATGGTCATCTAGACGTCGTTCTTTCGACTGAAATTACTACCTTTACAAAAATGACTTGTAACCTATATTTCCGACTATAAACTTATACTTTTACTGTTTAGATTCATAAACTTAAGTTCAATATGAAACCATAGCAACTTGAAACACTCGAAACGGATTTAAAACGAAGAAGTTATGAGTAAAACAAGATTGGATAATTTTTTTTGTTGTAGCTACGTGAAAATTGGTAACAAATCTATATTAATCATATCCTAGCTAACTCATATTGTATTATACATGTATTCTAATATATTATGTAATCTTGGGATACCATAGACACGAATACAATGTTTTGACATATCATATCGACCCATCTATATATATATTTCGTAACAACCATATACACTCTATATGCAGTAATGTTGGAGTTAGCTATACAGGGTTGAGGTTGATTCCAAAATATTATATATACTTTGAGTTGTGATCTAGCCTGAGGCTTGTATACACGAGGTCGTGGATTGATTCAAGATAATATATATTGCTTTATTTTCTGTAAATCTAACTGTGGACAACTAGTTGTAGGTTACTAACGAGGACAGCTGACTTAATAAACTTAAAACAGCAAAACGTATTAAAAATATTGTAAATATATTTTGAACATACTTTGATATATATGTACATATTTGTTATAGGTTCATGAATCGACCAGTGGCCATGTCTTACTTCCCGACGAAGTAAAAATCTGTGAAAGTGAGTTATAGTCCCACTTTTAAAATCTAATATTTTGGGATGAGAATACATGCAGTTTTATAAATGTTTTACAAAATAGACACAAGTAAATGAAACTACATTCTATGGCTGGATTATTAAACCGAATATGCCCGTTTTTAGTCTGGTAATCTAAGAATTAGGGAACAGAAACCCCTAATTGATGCGAATCCTAAAGATAGATCTATTGGGCACAACGAGCCCCATCCAAAGTACCGGATGCTTTAGTACTTCGAATTCATCATGTCCGAAGGGAGTCCCAGAATGATATGGGATATTCTATATGCATCTTGTTAAGGTCGGTTACCAGGTGTTCACCATATGAATGATTTTTATCTCTATGTATGGGATGTATATTGAAATATGAAATCTTGTGGTCTATTATTACAATTTGATAAATATAGGTTAAACCTATAACTCACCAACATTTTTTTGTTGACGTTTAAAGCATGTTTATTCTCAGGTGATTATTAAGAGCTTCCGCTGTTGTATGCTATTATATGGACAAGATTTGGTGTCAGCATGCTTGTATAATATTGTTTAAAACTGCATTCGAGATTTATTTTGTTGTAACATATTAATATTTGTAAACCAATATGTATTGGTAGTGTGTAAGTGTGATATTTGTTAGATTATCACATCTGGATAATCTAAGTGGTGTCTTGTTAACCTTGTCGATAAAATAAAGGTTATGGTTTGTTTTAAAAACGAATGCAGTCTTTGAAAAACGTCTCATATAGAGGTCAAAACCTCGCAACGAAATCAATTAATATGAAGCATTTATAATCAATATGAACGGGACATTTCATAGAGCCCTTGTGATCTCTGGAAGTAAGCCTTTGAAATATGCAAGAGGGTCGTCTTTAAATGCTCTTTAATGTTTGCCTTTTATAGTGGGATTCAAAAAATAGCCGTTGACCGTGGTGCGACCGTGCGTGCTCTAGTCCAAATTTGGTGTCCGTTGTATAGCCGTTTGACTCAAATTTGAACACCACATTTTGGCACTTTTACTCCTTCTAGCACCTGCAAAAGAAACCAAACATCCTATACAAGTACTATATGCATTAAGTGTGTGAGATTTGGTCTTATTGCATGAAAGTGACTTAACATTCCAAAAGTGGCAAACCCAACATTCTTGGAGAAGTGTCTTGATTGATATTTTGAGAAATCTCAGTTTGGTCAAGACTTAGTTAGTCACATTAATGCCTTTGGTTCAATTCTAAAGACTAGTCACTATGTCATTAGCTTCCTAGTTTCAATTAATCACAAGTCATGTTCTTTTTGAGTTTAGGTAGAGATTAATTGAGTGATGTCTCTATAAGATAATCATGAAGTATGTAAAGACATTAAAGTTAAGTCATTCTTGAATAAGCAATCACACTTAGTTACTTAGACTAGACCAAATAGACAATTGACTATACTTTCATTGTGAACCATTTTACACTTAATCTATTGGAGTAGGTTAGTTACTTGAATCCTAACTAGTGAGCACATAGCAAACATATTAATCAAGTTGACAAGTTTATGAGTATTAAGCATATTATCATGTAGCAAGTAATACTCACACATAGAAAGAGATAGTTATTCTAGGATCAATCATATAGATACTTGCACAACTTATAATTTAAGCTTTTAACAAGTTTAATTGCAATATAACATATTGCTTGATTAATGTGTAAGCACACATTAATGTCCAACACATGCACAAGGGAAGAGAATCTCTAGTTGGGACTTGGTGACCATCCTAAATGTATCTAAGTGTATTTTAGGATTACAAGTCATTACTAGTTAACCTTGAGAGCATTGTTCCACATATAGCCTTAATTAATCACTAAGTCATTTCTAATAGCAATTATTGTTCTAGTAATATTGGCTTAAGTGTGTTGGTACTTGATGATCATACTAAGAAAATCTAGATAAGAATTAAGATCACAAGTTGTTGATTAACACTTATGTGTTATGCCTAATTTTGGTTAATCTGTCATTAAGATGTCATTAGGCATAATTAGGGATGGCAATGGATCGGATATGGATCGGTTGAGGCCGTATCCATATCCATATCCATTTATTTTATTTTTTTACTTTTCATCCATCCATATCCATATCCGTCGGGTGAAGCGGGTTAATGGATAATTATCCATATCCGTTTAAATTTATTTTATTTTTAACAATTATAAGCGGTGGTTCACTATATACGATCAAAAGTAATATTTTTAGTAGTTTATGCAACCGAAAGTCACATTTTACTAATCTATATAACAAATATTCAATAGATAACCCATTAGTCGTGTAAAGATATTGACATGTAAGTTGCTTACTTTTAGTTACATGGAATCACATTTGAACCACCAAAGTACGATAGATACACTTGATTATTTAAACAAAATAAAATATAAGAAGAAAGTTATATTTTTAGAGAAAATATAAAGAAAGATGAATATGAATATAATTAATGAAATATCACTACATAAATGATACTAATTTGAGTGATAAATTTATATATTTAGTTATTTCGGGTGAAAGCGGGTTCATCCATGGATGAAATTTTTTCATCCACATCCATATCCATATCCATTTAGATCATCCATATCCACGAATAATCGGGTGGATCGGATGGATATCCACTGGATCAGGTATCCATTGCCATCCCTAGGCGTAATTAATCACAATTAGTGTTTTTATGACCAAAACTCAATTGAGTATGGAGAGGGCATCTATTCTAAGCATGTTGAGAAAGGTTTCATGAATTATAGATGTCGGGAACTAGTCAAACTTTATTTGGTCAAAATCGATAACAGAGAAAACTGTGGTCGCACTGCGATTGACCGTGGTGGAAACCGTGCAACTTGTTTTCATAAAACTGCGTTGCAATTCAGTTTGGGGTTTCACGGTTGACTATGCGGTCGATCGTACCTCGACCGTGTGTTTAGATGAACTTTTAATTTCATTCTTTAACGTATGTTTGACTTGGTCGTTTGCAAGATAAAGTATGGATTAGTGACCTTGCGTGTTTTATGTTAAGATGTCAGTCATCACTTATGCATATGTATGTGTCATCATCAAAATATATTTTTTGGTTAATCATCATACTTAAGTTTTTCATTTAGTTTATTAACCAACATTCAACCAACAAAACCAATCTTAAAAAACATAATAATTGGAAACCCATTTTTGATAAATTCAAAAATCGCCTAGCCGACTGGAAGGCCAAAAAAATTTCATACGGTGGGCGTTTAACTCTTATCAAAGCGGTTCTGGGTAGCCTTCCCCAATACTACTTCTCACTTTTCAAAGCCCCGGTGAGTGTTATTAAACAACTTGAAGGTATGTGCTGAGATTTTTTTGGGGTGGGTCTTTTGATCAAAGGAAAATGGCTTGGGTGAAATGGGATTAAATTCTTTTACCTTATGAATTTGGAGGTTTAAACGTTTGCTCCTTAAAATAAAAAAAATCTCTCTCTTTTATCAAAATGGTGGTGGAGATTTCTTACTAATGAAAACACATTTTGGGTAAGAATTATAAAAAGTATATATGGTCAAGGAGGCGGGTTGGGCTGTTGTACCTCAATTCCCGAAAACAATCTAAAAAAATTATCGGGTCGCACTTGGTACAATATCATAAAAATTGAGCAAACCCTAACCAAGTTAGGGTTTAATTTATCTAATGCGTTTGTTAAGAATGTAGGAATTGGCTCGGACACTAAATTTTGGCAGGATAAGTGGATCGGGGATGCTCCATTGCGAGTGACATACCCAAGACTTTATAGGCTTGAATCAAACATCGAGGTCACTGTTGCTATGCGTATTATCAGATCTCCAGATCAGCCCATAATTCCCAACTGGGCTTGGGTCACTCAACCAAAATGGAGGATAGTAGATGAATTGAATGCTTTAACTAACCAAATCAACAACTACGACTTTGCACCTACCCCACATGCAACATGGACCTAGAAGCACGCTCATAATGGCATTTTTTCTTCTGACTCATGTATGGGCATGCTAAACAATCTTGCTGCAAATTCGTCCACAAATCACGAACCCACCGACCTAAATCTGTTCATACCTCAGAAAATCGGTATTTTTATATGGCGAGCTAAACAAAATAAACTCCCGGTTAGAACAGAACTCGACAAAAAAGGTATCGATCTTCATTCTACTAGATTCCCCGTTTGTGACGATGGAATCGAAACACTTAGTCACACCCTCATTACATGTGAAAACTCCATCGACATTTGGAATCGTATTCGAAAATGGTAGAACCTTGATTATATTTTCATTACCAACCTTGTGGATATTGCAAAATCCCCGAATCCCCAGCTAAACTCAAATCTAGGCGCCTCACTTTGGCAAGCAGTTGTTTGGATTACATGTTACTGCATCTGGCAACATCGAAATAATCGTGTTTTTAGCAAGACTAACCTCAGCACTTCAAAAATCGTTTCAGACATCTAAACAAAAAGCTTTGAGTGGATCAATTGCCGATGGAAAAAGGGCTCTTTAGATTGGCAAAAATGGATCACTAATCCGAGATGGTTTGATGCTTACCATACAAAAGAAGGAATCGGCAAAGTGCAGGTTTTTTATGACGGACTCTCATGTTTTCTCCCTGTGTTGGGGCTAAGTAGAAGTAGTATATACCTGCTTTGTCACTGTAGGTGTATCCTCTTCCGGCTTGTTATTTTCAAGTTGTCTCCGGATAGAGTAGGACTTATGAGAAAAGGTGTATGACCCAGCTATTTATTGTATATAATGTATTTATGGTGTACGATACGTGTACGAAGCATGTACGTGTTGTTTGCTCGAACGTCGAAGGAAACTGAACATTGTCTGAAGTGACAAGGTGTGTACGTATCTTTTCAACTCCAAATAAAGTTTGAGTTGATGTTTTAAAGCTTTACCATTGGAACGAAAATCTTATTACGTTTCCAATGATATTTGATTCATCGAAAACGGAGCTACGGTCAAAAAGTTATGGCCAAAACAAGTTTCTGAAAACTGACCTGAAGGTTGGAGCGGCGCTCCACCTTATGGAGTGGCGCCCCGATCGCGTCAGAAGCAATTTTTAGCTTTTTTAAAATGTTTAAATGAGGGGTACTTTGGTCTTTTCAATTGGGGTCGGTTTAGGGTCACCAAAACTGATCTAGAACTCCATTGGAGCTCATTTCTCACCCACACAAACACTCTCATCCATATTTAGAGAGAGAGGAAGAGTTCTAGAGTGAGAGAGCTTAATTTGGAGAAGAAGGAGTCGAATTCTAGCCAAAGCTCGGGTTTTAAAGTTGTTCATCTCGCTCCTAGCTACGTTTTGGTAGTATTGGTAAGTTCTAACTCCGAATTTCATTTGTTAGATTTGATATTCAAGTTAGGGTTTGAGATTGTTAGTTGTAAAACCTATTTGGTTGATGAAGAGGGTTTGTGGAAACTTGCTATTTTGATATTTGGCGGGTTTTGAGTTGGTTAATGATTTAACCATGTTTAAGGCTTGAAAGTAGTGTGTAATCACTAGTATTAGTGATTATTGATGTTTTGGAGACCATTAGGGTTCTTGTGGTTGACTAATTTCGACTAAAGTTAAAATTAGGGTTTGGTGATGATTATGACCCAATTGCCAATTTAATAAGGTTTATAAACTTAAAATGGATTAAGTTGAAGCATAGAACCGAGTTAAATATGTTTTGGTGTCAAAACTTGCTAATGGCGTGATATTGACTTCTTATGGGTCAAATTAGAGTTTAAGTGTCATTTTGGGCAAGATAGGTGTTTAACACCTATGATTGGGTTTTATTGGCATATTAGGACCATTCTCACTTGTGTTAGTGATTATTAGTTAGTTTAGGCGCGGTTTGTGCTTGGAAGTGCATTTGGGTCGAAATTGCACTAGTTGTCAATTTGGGTTGATTTGTATATCCACCCTAATTGTGTTACTTGTTATGTGATAAATGGAATAGGTACATTCCATCGGCGATTTGCGGATTATTTGGTGGCATTCTTCAAGGCGACAAGGTGAGTGAAATAGTTATACATGTATGTATATAATTTATTTGCTTGTGCGCGATGTGCACAATAGCCGGGTTTTGGTGCACATCGATGCGACGATAGCCGTTTAGACACCTTTGGGAATAGTGTCACAATAGCCGAATTTTGTGCACTACATGCGACTTAAGATTTTGGTTCCCATATATTTATTGTAATGCTATTATTTGACAATGAGTCACATAGTCGTATTTGTGACCATTGAGGTGTTGCATCGCCGTTTTTGCACACATTAATTAATGGTGTCACATAGCCATTTTTGTGACCACAGTTGTGGGACATAGCCGTTTTGTCCAATTGATAATTATGCACATAGCCGTGTTTGTGCATATGGTGGTGAGTAATAGTCGTGTTTTACTCCCACGTCGTTGCCCGTATAAATTGTTGCACATAGCCGTGTTTGTGCACATGATTGTGAGTAATAGCCGTGTTTTACTCACACATTGATCAAGTGATGCCATAGCCATTTTTGGAACACTTGGGGGTGATGCCATAGCCGTTTTTGGAACACCTCGGGGGTTAGCATACCATAGCCGTGTTTGGGCGCTAACGGTTGTTATGAACATCGATGACTTGTTTCGCGAAGTCATTCCCTTGCGAAGAATTGGTTAACAATGGTTTATAGTTGTTGTGTAGCATTTAATTATTATTATGATTATTATGCTAATGATGTTGCTAGTTGTACGATTTTGATGATACTAGCTTTGTGACGAGATGATATGCGAGATTATGATAAGGTTTATGCTAGTTGTACGTTTGATGTTACTAGCTTGTTACACGAGGTAATTGTGGTGCGTTTGATGTTACTAGCTTTTACGCTTGTTATACGAGTTTATTGTGGTAAGATTGTTGATGCTCGTTTCTTATGCTTTAACATGCGGGATTAATGTGTGGTTTGGGTAAGGGAGTGCAAGTAGGTAAATTATATATGTATGTGTGTAACTATTGCACTCACTAAGCGTTAGCTTACCCTCTCGTTGTTTACCTTTTTATAGATTTGCATGGATGCGGTGGCTCGGGTAAGCATGGGACTAGTGGACTCGCGTAGTTGCTTTAGAAGGCTTGCTTTTGGATTAATTAGGATTGGGTAGCGTATCCCCAATCGCCATGCTCGGCTCTTATTTTGTGTTTAAAATTGTGGGGTTGAAACATGCATTTTGTACTTAAAGGGTAATTTGGGTCGATGTGGGCCCCGCCTCGTAAAACTTATTTTATGAATGGAACGTGTTAGTTTTTCATATATGAATATGTTGTGAAAAGCGTTTTGTCTAATTACGTTGGGAAGTGGTCAAACATTTTTATGTTTTTGACTTTTTGGGACAGCAGCCTGTCCAGGCCCTTTTGCGCGCCGCGGGGGGTCATGGCGCGCCGCGCCATTTGCTGCACAAAGATTTTTTTTTTTATTTCGCGTTATTGGTTGGTTAATGGGCTGGGTTGTTACAAAAGGGCTTTTTCCTGCATCCATACTTTCCCGTGTCCTTCTTTTCTTTATACTTGTATATTTTTATTTGTATCTAGTCGAGTTGGAATCTTCAGTGGTCTTTGTATTTTCCTCGCGTTGATAATTGTAATAGGTTATAGGATCTCTTGTATCATTTTTTTCTTCTAGTTTTAATAAAGTTTTTGCTGGCTTTTCAAAAAAATAAATAAAAATAATAATACTTATGATAATTATAACTGATAAGAAATACTTATGACATTAATTAATTATTTAATTATTTATGATAAATAATAATTATTTAAATACTTATGAAATAATTTAATTAATTAAATACTTATGATATATTAATTAACTTATATTATATTAATTATTTCATTATTAATCAATAATACTTATATTATAATTAAGGATTTAATTATTAAATAAATACTTATACTTTAATTAATATTTAATTTAATTATTAAAATATTTATGATATAAAAAATAATTATTTAATTATATAAATACTTATGATATAATTTTATATCATTTGAACTTATGATAACTGATAATGCTAAAAACGAACATATATTTCATAGCATTATCCCTCAAGAAAGACAAGCTTTTAGTTGCAATTGTTCTATTTACAAGTGATATTCGTTTAAATAATAAAAGGTGAAGACAAAAGACAGATTCGACGAATTGAAGATGCAAAAGACCAAAAAGATAAAAAGTACAAATTACAATCAAAGTGGTTCCAATTATTGATAAGAAACGTCTCAAAATTACAAGAGTACAAGACGCAAAACGCAAAATACAAGATATTAAATTGTACGCAAGGACGTTAAAAAATCCGGAACCGGGACCAAAGTCAACTCTCAACGCTCGACGCAACGGAGCTAAAATTACAAGTTAACTATGCACATAAATATAATATAATATATAAATAATTCTTAAAAATTATATATATTTATAAAACCGTCGACAAGAAGCAAACAACAAATGTGAGTTGTCCCAGCTGGCCATGCGATCGCATGGCCAGGAAGAAGGAATTCCATACGATCGCATGGCTCCTAATTGAGGGTCAGGACCTATAAATTTCGTAGTTTTGGTCGAACAAAAACATATCTTTTTCTCATCTCTCTATCTCACGTAAATATATATATATATATATATATATATATATATATATATATATATATATATATATATATATATATATATATATATATATATATATATATATATATATATATATATATATATTATAATTTTAATTTTAATTTTAATTTTAATTTTAATTTTAATAATAAGGGTATGTTAGCGAATGTTGTAAGGGTGTAAGTCGAAATTCTGTCCGTGTAACGATACGCTATTATTAATCATTGTAAGTTATGTTCAACCTTTTTAAATTAATGTCTCGTAGCTAAGTTATTATTATGCTTATTTAAGCCGAAGTAATCGTGATGTTGGGCTAAATATTAAAATTGGGTAATTGGGCTTTGTACCATAATTGGGGTTTAGACAAAAGAACGACACTTGTGGAAATTAGACTATGGGCTATTAATGGGCTTTATATTTGTTTAATTAAATGATAGTTTGTTAATTTAATATAAAGATTTACAATTCGACGTACCTATAAATAACCACATACACTCGATCGGACACGATGGGCCGGATATTTATAAGTACTAATAATCGTTCATTTAACCGGACACGGGAATGGATTAATAGTCAATGGACTTATTAAAACAGGGGTGAATTATACACAAGGACACTTGGTGTAAATATAGTTTAAGTCCCCAATTAGTTGGAATATTTGACTTCGGATATAAGGATAATTTGACGAGGACACTCGCACTTTATATTTATGACTGATGGACTGTTATGGACAAAAATCAGACGGACATATTGAATAATCCAGGACAAAGGACAATTAACCCATGGGAATAAACTAAAATCAACACGTCAAACATCATGATTACGAAAATTTAAATAAGCATAATTCCTTTATTTCATATTTAATTGCACTTTTAATTATCGCACTTTTATTTACTGTCATTTTATTTAAATGCACTTTTAATTATCGTACTTTTTAATTATCGCAATTTTATTTATCGTCATTTTATTTATCGCATTTTTATTTATCGCAATTTCATTATCATTATTTACTTTACGCTTAAAATTAAGTTATATTTATTTTTAATATTTTACATTAGGTTTTAACTGCGACTTAAGTTTTAAAATCGACAAACCAGTCATTAAACGGTAAAAACCCCCTTTTTATAATAATAATACTACTTATATATATATATTTATATTTTTTCAAATATAGTTTTTAAAAATATAGCGCTAAACTTGGCTAAGATCCCTGTGGAACGAACCGGACTTACTAAAAACTACACTACTGTAAAATTAGGTGCACTGCCTATAAGTGTTGTAGCAAGGTTTAGGTATATCCACTCTATAAATAAATAAATAACTTGTGTAAAATTGTATCGTATTTAATAGTATCTCCTAGTAAAAATTAATACTATTTCGTATACACCTCGCATAACATCAAGTATTTTTGGCGCCGCTGCCGGGGAACTGCTTAAACGCCAGAAGCGAAACGCTATAAAAAAAGATTTTTAGTATACTTTTGTAAAAATACGCTTTTGTAAAAATACGTTTTAATTATTAAAAATATAAAAATATAAAAAGAAAAAAAAATTTATATATTTTTAAGAGTTTGTTAAATATATATATAAAATATTAAAGTTTCTTTATTTTAGTTTTTTTTTAAAATATAAGTTTTTATTTATTTATGTAAATATTTTATTTAATATTAAAAACAGAAAAAAATATAAGTACACGGCCCGAACTGTAGCAGCCCATATCCAGGCCTGGTACCCGAATCCATGCGATCGCATGGAAAACCAACTAACACCTCATGCGATCGCATGAGGTGATTTGACAAGCCTGGTAACCTCAGCTGACAGTTTAGGGTTTAATTTAATTATAATTATTATTATTAACCCTAATTAGGGTTTATTAATTAATTAATTTCTAATATTAGTTTTAGTTTAGTTTTATTTAATTTGTATTATTTAGTTTAATTAGTTGTATTAATATATAAAAATTAATACTTTTATAAATAAATAATATAAAAATAATATTTTTATAAAAATTGTACTTTTTACAACTTTAAGTTTATTTTTATATTTTATAACTTTTTATTTGTTTTAGCGTAATATTTGTATTTTTCGTTCGTATTTAGTTCTAAGTCATAGTTTTTGCCGTAGTTATTTTTCTTTCTAGATTTTTAGGCTTTGCCGTAAAATTCCTTAAGTGTTTTTTCTTTAGACTAAGATTTAGGTGCTTTAGAATTTTGCGACGCCGTTTTATAAATTTTAGTACTTTTTAATTTATTTCCGTTTTGGATATAGTATTTCTTTTAAGCTTTAATATTTTTAGACGCAACTTTTAATTCTTAGTTTTTAGACTTTTAAGTTTCGACGCGCTACGTTCTTTTTATTATTTTTCGACCTTTTATTTTTCGACGTTTTTCGACGCAATCTTTTTCTTTCTTATTTCTCGACGCTCTAGTTTTTAGGATATAGAATTTTCTATTTCATCTCTAAAATTTCTTTAAATTTCAACGAAAAATTATTTTAAGTGGTTAAATTGATAGACATCCAAAATTTTCTGGTTCGTAGTAATAGTTGGATTTGTTAGTGGCGAGTTGTGGGCTTCCGATTTAAAGGGTCCTGGCTACCTGCTGCATCTATTGGCTATTCGAAACGTGGGCAAAATCAAAAAAGTCTATTAATTTGATAACTTATATAATTTTTATTTTTATAACTTGTGACGATCGCTCCAAATCCATATGGACGAACACGTCATTCATCGATTTTATTGCGAGGTATTTGACCTCTATATGATACATTTTGTAAACATTGCATTCTTTTGAAAAGGCACACCATAAATGAATATTTAAATCAAAGGTTTTCGACATCTGATGATTTCTACATATAGACAATCAGCGTAAATAATAGTTTACAATAGTAATTCCGTTGACAATGCAGTCAAAATAAGATACATGGTGATGATTTGGTGAATGCAATGTTTCCTTGATAAATATGCCATGTAAGACTCCATGCACATAGCTTGTCTAACATATAAGCAAACAACGGAAGACTTCTAGGGAACCTGAGAATAAACATGCTAACAAGTGTCAACACAAAGGTTGGTGAGTTCATAGTTTTAGTGTTTCGCATAATCTGTATATATAAAAGTGGATCACAAGATTTCAGTTGTTTCATCCAGAAACGTTTATCAATAGATTCTACATAACAGAGCACCCTGGTAACTAAACTTTAACGTTATAATGATAAATACCCCATTTGTTTTAATACACGCAAACCAACGTGTCCTAAACTTAAATAACACATGTCCGTTAAAAGGCTAGCGCTCTAGCTCGGACGGGGATGTCAAGCCCTATGGATCCATATACTGTTATTCGCGCCCACCAATCCACATCCTTTGTACTGGCAGTTACTAGTTACCAAAGCTAAGGGATTTTTGGTTTAAACTCAGTGTAGAATTAAGTATGTACTTGTATCCATTGCGTTTAAAATAAATTGCATGTATTCTCAGCCCAAAAATATATTGCAAAAGCAATTAAAAAGGGAGCAATGAAACTCACCTCAGCAGCATATAAAGTCATTCACCAAAATGTGACTGAAACTCGGAATATCAAATAATCGTAGATCTCAACCTAGAGAACATATGTTGGTCAATAAATGTCTATCAAGCTAGGTCAGGTCATAGTGTATCATAATCCTAATGCTCGATATCGACATACAAAAGTTATCCAAAGTTGTTTCAAAAAGTCAATTTTGACAATAGTTCAACAAACGAGACGTACCTTATATAAGGATTCATTTACTCGGCTGGTAATATTTAAAAATCCATTTTATCAATCTTGCAAAAAAGTTTTTTAAATCTTAATTGCAGATTCAAAAGCAATTTCAATTATCATTAATAATAATTTAGTTGATCATATCTTTTAATCCGTTCATCGAAACTATTCGATATCTAAATGAAAAGTCATTGATTTTTCGCCAGCTTACCAAAAACATGTATATCATATACCTTTTACTAGTAATATATGTATTTAATTCGTGATTCATCATAAACTGTTTAACGACGAAATTTTGCATACGAGCATGCATAAATATATATACTCGAGCACTAGACATGGATACACTATTAGTATATAAAAGATAAAATATAAATGCTTACGTATCAATATTGTGATTCAATATTGCAGAAAAGTATGTAGACGCAACATAGATGATAACAGTAGGTTTGACTTGTAAATAATACTCATGAACATTACCCATAACCTCCATAGCTATAACCCATAATTTCCTTAACTTTATCCCGCTCAAAAACCCATTTTTGAAAGTGACACGCTCATAACCTCGTCGTAGTATTTTATGTATATTACTAATTAATAATTAATAATACTAATAATTAATAAGATTAATAATAATATTAATCTTAATAATAATAATAATAATAATAATAATAATAATAATAATAATAATTAATAATAATAATAATAATAAAATTAATAATAAATATTTTTTTTGTATTTATATGCTTGAGAGATCGAGAGAAGTGAATTGTGTGTGCAAAACTAAACCGAATGATTGAGCTTTATAATGTGGCCTGATTCTGATGCCCATACAATCGCATGGGTTTTATGCCTATTTCTCATGCGATCGCATGGCCGTCAGATCCAGCTCACATATTTTTTGTTTTCTTGTTTGCCGACATATTTATTTATTAATATATAATATATATAATTTATATTAATTAATTATATATTATATTATATTCTCGTGCATAGTTGACTTGAAATTTTTGTTCCGATAAGTCGTACGTCGTCACTCGACTTATGTCCCGGTTCCAGTTTTTCGAGTGTCCCTTCGTACGCTGAGAAAACTTGTAATTTATATTTTGGGACACGTACCTTTGTCAAAATATAACCTTAAATTATCCCTAAATTATATCACTCAAAGTGTATCTTAAACTTTCGAGTGTTTTGGTCATTTACTTCTATAAATCATTGTCTCGCTATTTATTAAAATACATTTTAAAATCATTTGAAATTGTTATATCGCATATTGTTTATACATTTAAACTTAAATTCATGTAATTCATTTATGTGTCATCGTTTATTTCTCAAACATTCTAATTAACATAACTAAATATCAATTGAATCAATAACCGAATGTTATTATTGTTTTCAAATAACCTGAAGCTATATATTCATGAATATATATTCAATATACTTAAACACATTCTAAATATACGTTGCAAGTTGTTCATAGATTCAATTCTAACAGTTAATATTCCTTATTATTGTATGTGTCCAAATTACGTTATTTAAACAAACACTTTACCATTAATTCTGAATACCGTTAAACATGAATGATTTCCCAAATCAACGTGGACCTTACAACAGAGACCCATAATAATATCATAATCCTTAAGGGACTCAGTAAATATCTTTTAATTCAATCGTTTAGCATAATCTTTTAACTTCATAGTTAAATATATCAATCAGATAATCAAACCAATATGTTTAATGCACAGTATCGTTTACTTAACACTTTGTTACGTTTTCAAGTTATAGTATATGTATCTATTTACATATAATTGTTCGCGAATCATTGAGAACAATCGAGGGGTAATTGAATAGTTCAAGATTTTGAGATTCAACTTCATAGACTTTGCTTATCGTGTCGGAAACGTTAAAGATTAAGTTTAAATTTGATCAGAAGTTTCCGGGTCATCACAGTACCTCCCCGTTAAAGAAATTTTGTCCTGAAATTTGAGTGAGGTCGTCATGGGTAACAATAAAAATGTTTTCATGACGAATATGAGTTGATAAATAGAATTTTTATCACCGTTGAATAATATGGATAAAACAATCTAATTACTCGAAGCGTATGAGGGAAGTTATCGTAATGGAGAATAGAGATGCGTCTTATCTCTTGACGTAGTAACGATTGATTTCTGGAATTTAAGGAATAAAAAATCTTCATAATCTAAATAAGATTTGAATCTTCAAAAATTAAAGAAATTAAGATTTCCTTTGATTAAATGCGTAATCTGCCTCGATTGTTATGTCTGATATTTCACTATAAATTGACCTCTTCCGTGTCATTTATTTTCACCACTCCTATAATCTTCTTCCTTATTTAATACTTCTAAAAGATTGTGAAAATGCTTCATCCAGTTCTGATTCTTGATATACTCCTAACTTTCATATTTATCATTCTTCTTTTTCATCTACCGCCGGAGGAATCTATTCACTTTTACTATACTCTTGGCTTTATAGTATTTTTAGTTCTCCTGTGTCTTTACGTTGCAATACTTATTGATATACATGGTTTATGATTTATGTGTTTTTTTCGGGCTTTATATTCTCCGTTATATTTTAGAGCTCCATGCTTTCAATTTATCTTCCCGACTTCAAGTCAAGCGAATAATGGTCTAGAATTCGTAGGTATGGATTTTGAAATGAACATAGTTAATGTTATAAGAAGGGAATTGTAATGGCACGATCTTGATTTGTCAAATTACCAGAACATTCGGAAAAGACCGAATCATCAAGAAATATATTTTCTTGATATATTTAGAAATTATATAGAATGAAAGAGTTATGTAACATGGTTCATGATGAGGGTGTGATTTGTGAACCTTTATCACGTTCCATTAGAAACTCAGCATGACTTACTGTAATATAATCATGTTGATCAAGTGTCATTATATTATACTAATTCATGCTTCAGTTCCCAACACTACTTCAAAACATTCATATTTTAAACTTGAAGGTTTCAGAATTTAGAAACTAAAATAGTTTCTTTTATATTGTAACGCAGATATTGCGAAGAGGTAATGATTTCAGATAAAAATGGTTTCAAAAAATATCTTCAGAAATATGGAGGATATTTATAATGGGAGATACGATGATATCTTAGCATATTTAAGATAAGATGATGATGAAGAATATTGTCTGTAAAGGTTTTAGAGTAAGGAGCAAGGTATTCTCTAATGACTTCAGCAGACACTGAATCATTTGGATTCTTTGAATATAGAGTTTGGTCCTTGTATTTGTCCTTTGTCTCCTTCATGGTCTGTTAAATCCGTTTTTCAGTTCCAAACCTTCTCTTTTTCTCAGCTTTACCACCATACCATTCTTTATCATCAAACTTTTGACTGTTAACGTCGTTTACAGTTTTTGCTGCTTCATCAGCATTTTTCAAAATTTCGAGAACTAGTTCGCGGTTTAAGGTGTTTTTCGGAAACTTCACATTCAAAGTACGTAAGTATAGGAGATAGATGTTATATGTACACATATAACTTTTGGAGTAGACATGCTGCGAGATTTCAAAATACTGATTGCTGATTCCCAGTAATTGGCAAGACAATTCTTGTTATAAGATGCAGATGAGTAAATGATGGGGTTTCGATAAATATAATGATTTTTTGGAAATTCAAAGATCAGTGAAGTTGTTGGTAAGTTTACTGCTAATGTGGTGGAACATGAAAGGTTCTCCAGTAACAAGAACGTATATGTCAAGGTTATAATAAGGTTAATCTAAAAAGTCGAAGTTGACTGGTTGGAAGTGTGATGAAAATTTGATATCTTGAAAAGAATTGCAAGATTATTTTTGGTAATAACAACATTAAAGGATCTTGCACAGTTTTGAAGTCAAAGTATAGCTTTGAAAGATGTAGAGATCTAAGAATGATATCACCGGTTCAGAGTTATGGCTTGGATTCTAATCCGTCAATATCAGAATATGTAATTGAATTTGTATGGAAACGATTGTATATTGCTGTGAGCATAGTTAATAATTTTTGAATCAAAGTTGAAGAATGTACAGTGTAACATATTAATTATGAACATATATATTTTCCGGGTATTACCTACCCGTTAAAATATTCTCACCATTAACAGTCTGTACAAAATAATTTTCTTAATTACAATCTTTATGAAAATATACCTATATATATAGTTTTCTTAGATGTAATCATGGATTTAATGAGTTAACATAATATTAATCTCATCTGGTTTTCGACTAGGACTAGAATATATAATCTCTAACACTTTTAGAAACTACATATTCTCTGCAGAATATTTCTTCGATGAAGTTATGAATCAATACTTCATCGTTTATTGTTGTTGGTATTCCTTGATATCTATGGTGTGTATGACGTTGATGTTTGAGGTACAGATTGTGATGTTGAGGTGTGAGATGCGGATGTTGTTGTTGGTGGTGGTAATGATACTGTTGGAGTTGATGATGGTGGTACTGTTGATGCTGGTGATGCTGCTGGTGCTTGTAACCTTTGTACCATATTCTCTAAAGTCACCACTCGAGCACGAAGCTCGTTGACTTCTTCTACTACACCGGGATGATTGTCGGTTCGGACGAGCGGATGAATAAGATTCAGAATTTGAGATAGTATATTATCATGACGAGATACTCTAGAAATGAGAGAGAAAATGGTGTCTCGAACAGGTTCGCCGGTAAGTGCTTCAGGTTCTTCGCCAAGAGGATAATGTGGTAGATGGAAGGGATCACCTTCTTCTTGTCTCCAATGACTAAGTAGGCTACGAACCCATCCCCAATTCATCCAGAATAGATGATGGCTAATTGGGTGATCCATTCCAGTTACACTGTCTTCGGAGTTCAGGTGAATATCCATATCGGAATAGCTGTCGGAGTTTAAGGAATTTGAACTAGATACGTGATCCATCTTATAAAATCAGGGAATTGATTTTTGATATAAGATAGATTATAGAATTTAGATTGGTACTCTTCAATACATAATTTACATATGTATATATAATACCAAAAATCCCGTAAATTACGAAGAAATTTTCAGAAGATGTCAGGAAAAGTTTACAGTAACAGATACGCTAAGATATGAATTTTTTGTCTATACACTATTTATGCAATAAATGCAGGAAAACGTGTCTAGACTTTAAGAATGATAAGCATGTAATTTCCGACAAGAAATAATAAGCAAAACTTTTAACATGCAGACACGGTCGAAGTCCAGACTTACTATGCATCCTAACAACTATCAGTTAGACGCACTCATGCAAGACCTGGTTCGCTAGGACCAACGCTCTGATACCAACTGTGACGATCACTCCAAATCCATATGGACGAACACGTCATTCATCGATTTCATTGCGAGGTATTTGACCTCCATATGATACGTTTTGTAAACATTGCATTCTTTTGAAAAGGCACACCATAAATGAATATTTAAATCAAAGGTTTTCGACATCTGATGATTTCTACATATAGACAATCACCGTAAATAATAGTTTACAATAGTAATTCCGTTGACAATGCAGTCGAAATAAGATACATGGTGATGATTTGGTGAATGCAACGTTTCCTTGATAAATATGCCATGTAAGACTCCATGCACATAGCTTGTCTAACATATAAGCAAACAGCGGAAGACTTCTAGGGAACCTGAGAATAAACATGCTAACAAGTGTCAACACAAAGGTTGGTGAGTTCATAGTTTTAGTGTTTTGCATAATATGTATATATAAAAGTGGATCACAAGATTTCAGTTATTTCATCCAGAAACGTTTATCAATAGATTCTACATAACAGAGCACCCTGGTAACTAAACTTTAACGTTATAATGATAAATACCCCATTCATTTTAATACACGCAAACCAACGTGTCCTAAACTCAAATAACACACGTCCGTTAAAATGCTAGCGCTCTAGCTCGGACAGGGATGTCAAGCCCTATGGATCCATATACTGTTATTCGCGCCCACCAATCCATATCCTATGTACTGGCAGTTACTAGTTACCAAAGCTAAGGGATTTTCGGTTTAAACTCAGTGTAGAATTAAGTATGTACTTGTATCCATTGCGTTTAAAATAAATTGCATGTATTCTCAGCTCAAAAATATATTGCAAAAGCAATTAAAAAGGGAGCAATGAAACTCACCTCAGCAGCATATAAAGTCATTCACCAAAATGTGACTGAAACTCAGAATATCAAATAATCGTAGATCTCAACCTAGAGAACATATGTTGGTCAATAAATGTCTATCAAGCTAGGTCAGGTCATAGTGTATCATAATCCTAATGCTCGATATCGACATACAAAAGTTATCCAAAGTTGTTTTAAAAAGTCAATTTTGACAATAGTTCAACAAACGAGACGTACCTTATATAAGGATTCATTTACTCGGCTGGTAATATTTAAAAATCCATTTTATCAATCTTGTAAATGAAGGTATTTCGTATGCCCGAGAGACATATTAAATTAATGTGGCTGGTATGTTATGATCCAAGTCGGGTCATACCCAATAACAAACTTACCGACACCTTAAAACGTATTTAGTCTTGACGTTTGGGTCATTAAATAAATACGCGACACTTGGACTTTAGAAAATCGGTTTTCTAAAATATGATCACTTGAGATAAATTATTTGGATAATTTATATATAATTGTTTATAGGTTTAAATGATTATGTTGTGTTATATTTTATAAACACTTGTTTATAAAATGTGAAAGTAACAAAATAAATACATGTTTATATATGTATCAAGTTTATATATATATATAACATTATTATTTTATAAAATGAGTGTGCAGAATTTTTGGTCTTCAAGACAACATCCCATGCTCATTTGTTACTTCCAACACACACACAACTTTAGTGGTGCATGCTATTTACTTGAACCAAAGCTTGACCACTTCACTCAAGAGTTTTCTCCACATTTTGAACTTGAAAAATTCTGCACAAAAACCACTTCTGCAGTAGCTGCTGCCGTGGCCTTTTTTGCACCAAAAGGGAGTTCAAAAATCATATTTCAAGCACATTTCAAGTGTCTAATAAAACCCTAACTAAAGGCAAGGGTGTTGGTGATAAGTTTGGGGTATAATCTCTTGAGGTTTCATGCTTTTGGAACTCCATTCATCATCATCTTTTATGGTTGCTGCTGTCCAAAATCAGTGAGCATATTAAAAAGGTTTTCAAGCTTGGTTAACAAGGTTGTTTAGGTTCTAAAGTCTAACTAACTCAAAGGTTGGTGTTGGTGCACTAAAGGGTTGAAGTTCTACACATTTGGTCATCACCTTCTTCATCATACAAAACAGCCCTCAATACACTTGAGGAGGTATATTTCTTACTTCCTAGTTGTTATTTTGTAAGCATGTTTCATAACTTGATCCTAATTGGGATTTAACTTTAAAAGGTTAAAGTATAACAAGTTTAAATGGCTATATATTACATGCTTCCGCTTATAATGATTCTTAAATGATTTAAGTGTTTTGAAACTTGTTAAATCCCAACAATGGTATCTAGAGCCGAAGTTGTTGAAATATGCTTCAATATGTTGTTTTAAAACCACCATATTTGCAATCTATGAACATGCATGAAAGTAGATTGCAAAAATCAAATGGTTTGGGTGGGATAATGTTGATGGCCGAATTGTTTGGCACCCAAAAGTGGGTTTGGGTTGTTCCAATTTGGTCATTATTGGTTGTATGATGAAGTTCACAATCTATGCCTTGACCTTGTGTTTTGTTGCATGCATGAATGATTTGTATTTATTCATTTGGTATGTAATATTAATTCATTCATTTGGTTTGTAATTATATTCATTTGGCTATGTAATTTATTTTATATTTGGTATGTAAAATAGATTAGGTTGTATTTCATTTTCTAGACAAAATGTATTAGGATATATTTTGTAATAAAATGAAGATACAAGATGAAGACTTGGAAGAACACAAGAAGGAGCATTTGGATGCAAGATTTAGTGGGAGATTTGAAATCTCCTACTTTGTATTTTAACCCCTTAACCGGTGACATTTGTTTTCGGCTAAACAAATGTCTACCAAAATGGCTAGATTGTGAACATCTTTGTTTTGCACGCGTGGTTGTTTTAATTTCTTGTATGATTGTGGATTGTATGTTTGTATGCTACAAGTTAATCACACAAGTTAACAACAAACAAAACTAAAATTTAATTGGTTAAATTAGAAGTTATTAATCACATGCAAAACGACAATTTAAAATGGTTAAATTGAAATGGTAAAAGGACATTAATAAACGGTTATTAAGGACATGATAAGGATCATACATATAAAATGGTTTATATTAAGTAATTGGCTTAATTACAAGATATGAAAAATGGATTTTCAAATAAACCATACACTAAATGCATGTTGGTGTATGGTGTAAATGTTTTCCTAAACTAGAATTAACGAAAACTCAAAATCCCTTATTAACAAGGCAAACAAGTTAAACGCCATCCTTTTGTGGAAACACTTAGACGTATTAGGAAACTCTTGATGGGATAAAGGTCACCTAACCGTCATGAGCGAACTAATATGAATAAGGTACACTTCGCATACATGTGGGATAAAGGTCACCTAACCACTTGTATGTTAAGTCTACATGTTTACACAAGTAGGACGACTTGATTTGGGAATCATGAACTTAGGGTCACCGAAGCATGATGAACAAATAGGCGTTGATGGGATAAATATGCCATGCAAAAGGATTGCATGATCCCATAACTTAGAAGTTGCAAAAGGATTGCAATTGTCATATAATGACTACCTAGCTAAATCAAATAACGGGATAAAGGTCACCTAACCGAAATTTGATTTACCGTTGGATTCTAATATTTAATAAGTCAATTAAAATTTAAAAGGGTATTGAATGTTAAATTAAAATCGATACTTAAACGAACTTTGTTAATTTTGTAAATGGCCGCCAATAACAACAACAACATTCCAAACGCACCACTTAACCTGAACCACCTATCATTAAGGTCTCTCTTAGAGAAAGACAAACTCAACCATACAAACTTTATGGATTGGTTCCGCAATCTTCGGATTGTCCTCAAACAAGAGGATAAAATGTATGTGCTTGAGGACCCCATTCCCGATCAACCGGATGAGAATGATGTGGAGGCAATGGCCTCTTACGATAAGTATTGCCACGACTCCCTTCAAGTCTCATGCCTAATGCTTGGGACTATGATTCCCGAACTCCAAAAGGATTTCGAACATCATAGTGCATACGACATGATAACGCAATTGAAGGAGATGTTTCTCCAACAAGCGCGTGTCGAGCGCTTCGAAACGGTGCGGGTGCTACATGCTTGTCGTATGGACGATACCCAATCGGTTTCATCTTATGTACTCAAGATGAAAAGCCTTATCGATCGTGCTAACCGACTTAACCTAAACATATCCAATGAGTTAGCCACCGATCTTATCCTTAACTCCCTATCAAAAAGGTTTGATCAATTTGTAATTAATTACAATATGAATGGAATGGATAAGAGCATAGGTGAGCTTCATGGTATGCTTAGAACGGCGGAAACTAGCATGGGTAAAAGGGCTTTACCCGTGTTAGCAATCGATCAAGGTGGATCCAAAGGTAACACCTCTAAGCCAAAGGTGGCTAAGAGGAAAGGACCCGCCCATCAAGGCAAAGGGAAGGGGAAGATGGTTGCCCCAACCAAGAACAAAGCTAAGAAGCAAAAGGTAGCCGAGAAGGCAAACCCCAAGGAAGACCCATGTTTCGGTTGCGGTGAGATGGGTCATTGGAAACGAAACTGTCCGGTTTATCTTAAGGAGTTGAAGGACAAGAGGGATGCAGGGCAAACCTCAGGTAATATATATATGGTATATATAGAGCTTAGTATTACTTCTTCTAATACATGGGTATTAGACACTGGATGTGGAACTCACATTTGCAATTCATTGCAGGGGTTCAAAAGAAGTAGCAAGCAAACGGGAACATCAAGTCTCTACATGGGTAATGGAGCCAAAGTGCAAGTGAAAGCTCAAGGAGACTTTGTGTTAAAACTTCCAAGTGGCTTGGAACTTATTTTGAATGATGTTTTGTATGCACCCGACTTATGTCGAAACATTATTTCTGTTTCCCGTTTGAAACAATGTGGTTTTAATCCTAATTTTGTTAATGATGATATCCACTTTTATTTAGATAATGTATTCTATTTCAAGGCTTCACCTTCAAATGGAATTTATGAGTTGGTTCACGATGACACATTATCTAGTAGCTCAATGTACCATACAAGCACCAAGAAACTCAAAAGGGATTTGAGTGATTCCTACTTATGGCATTGTCGCCTTGGTCACATAAACAAGAACCGAATGCATACACTTCAAAGGAATGGACTTTTGAAATCAAATGAAATGGATTCGTTTGATGTATGTGAATCTTGTTTACAAGGCAAGATGACTAAAGCGCCTTTCAAAGGGACCTATGAAAGGGCTAAAGATTTATTGGGATTAATACATTCGGATGTATGTGGACCCTTTAAACCCATGACTAGGAATGGTGAAAGATACTTTGTTACTTTCATTGATGACTTTAGTCGTTTCGGATATGTCTACTTATTAAGACACAAGGACGAAACGTTTGAAGCATTCAAAGAATATCAAAACGAAGTACAAAATCAACTCAATAAGACAATTAAGGTACTACGTACCGATAGAGGAGGTGAATACCTAAGCGATACCTTCCAAGATCATCTTAGGAGTTGTGGGATTATCTCACAACTTACTCCACCCGGAACACCCCAACTTAATGGAGTTTCCGAAAGGAGAAACCGAACCCTAATGGATATGGTTCGATCTATGATGGCAAGAAGCTCGTTACCTCTATCATTTTGGGGTTATTGTCTAAGCTCCGCAGCTCGTATTTTAAATATGGCCCCAACCAAGAAACTGGAACGAACTCCTCATGAGATGTGGTTTGGAAAACCTCCTTCTCTTACATACTTGAGAGTATGGGGATGTGAAGCTTATCCTAAGCGTTATGTAGCAAATAAGCTACATGCTCGATCCACAAAGTGTATCTTCATAGGATATCCCAAAGATGACATGGGATATTACTTCTATGATCCATCCGAGCAAACGGTATTTGTTGCTCGAAAGGCGGAATTCCTTGAAACCAAGTTCCTTATGGAAGGTGATGGTGAGAGGAAGATAGATCTTGTAGAGGTACAAGATCAAGCCGATGATACACAATTGGTTGGCACTAGTACTCAACATGAGGATGTTGAAAATGATCAAGTGGATGATCAAAATACACAAGACGTTCGAAGATCTAGTAGGATTAGTAATCCTCCTGAGAGATATGGGTTTCTCGTGGATGGTTGCTATACGGTTGATTTGGATGAACCGACAAACTACGAAGATGCTTTATCAAGGATTGATAAAGATAAATGGCAGGATGCCATGAACGCCGAGATGCAATCCATGTATGAAAACCAAGTGTGGGAACTTGTTGAGCAACCTCCTAGCTCTAAGCTAGTTGATTGCAAATGGCTTTTCAAGAAGAAAACCGACATACATGGAAACTTGGATACATATAAAGCTAGACTTGTGGCAAAAGGTTTCACTCAAACTCAAGGGGTTGATTATGATGAAACTTTCTCGCCAGTGGCGATGCTAAAGTCTATTAGGATATTATTTGCCATTGCTGCTCACTACGACTATGAAATATGGCAAATGGATGTCAAAACCGCTTTCCTAAATGGATATCTTATGGAAGATGTCTATATGGTTCAGCCTGAAGGTTTTGTTGATCCAAAATATCCTAAAAGGGTATGCAAGTTAAAGAAGTCAATCTACGGATTGAAACAAGCATCTAGAATGTGGAATCATCGTTTTAATGAGGAAGCCGAGAAATTTGGCTTCATTAAAAATGGTGATGAAGCTTGTGTATATAAGAAAGCTAGTGGGAGCACTATCATATTCCTTGTACTATATGTGGATGATATATTATTATTTGGGAATGATATTACCACAATGCAAGGAGTCAAAACTTGGCTAAAGAGTTGCTTCTCCATTAAGGATCTTGGAGATGCACAATACATATTGGGGATAGGGATCTATAGAAATAGATCCAAGAGATTGATAGGTTTAAGTCAAAGTACATACATTGATAAAATCTTGAAAAGGTTCAAGATGGAGAACTCTAAGAGAGGTTTGGTACCTATTCAAAAAGGAACTGTTCTCAGTTCATCTCAGTGTCCTGCCACGAAAGATGAACAAGAGAGAATGAAGAAAGTCCCATACGCATCTGCTATTGGGTCTATCATGTATGCAATGATATGTACTAGACCGGATGTGTCATGCGCTCTAAGCTTGACAAGTAGATACCAGAATAACCCAGGAAATAGTCATTGGATTGCTGTTAAAAGCATATTGAAATACCTTAGGAGGACTAAGGATATGTTTCTAATATATGGGTCTGGTGAGGAGGAACTCGCTGTAAAAGGTTACGTGGACGCGAGCTTCCAAACTGATCGAGATGATTCTCGATCACAATCCGGTTATGTATTTACATTAAATGGAGGTGCGGTCTCTTGGAAGAGTTCGAAACAGGAGGTTGTTGCGTTATCCACTACAGAGTCGGAGTACATTGCCGCCTCATTGGCAGCACAGGAAGCTGCATGGATGAAGAAATTCATCGACGACTTAGGAGTGGTTCCTTCCATTCAGGACCCTCTTGAGATCTTTTGTGACAACGAGGGTGCGATTGCTCAAATCAAGGAACCTCGTGCCCATCAAAAGACTCGTCACATTGAGCGGAGATTCAACTACATAAGGGATGAAGTTGAAAAAGGAAAGATATGTATTCGCAAAGTTCATACAGATCATAATGTTGCGGATCCACTCACGAAGCTTTTACATGGGACAAAACATGAGGGACATGTTTGTGCATTAGGGCTTCGATATTCTAGTGATTGGATATGATCTGTTTTATGTATTGTACCGGAACGAAATTATTCAAACTCATTAATATAACTATGGTGTTAATTTATTTGAGTTATGTTCCTATTTTGCATATTTCATCCATGAATAAGCAATTATTCTAAATTTCCGTAGTCGATCACATTTGTGGGAACAAGTGTGAGGTTTAGACTATTATGAACTCGGATTGGAATACATTCATAGGTTGAATGTGGGGCAAGGATGCAACCAAGGTTCATAGATATTTGTGGGAAACAAATATTGGAAGACCCGCTCTCAAGAATTACTGTATAGGGCCTTTGTGGTTGATCACATGTAATCTTGAGTAAAGGCGAATATCATTGTATCCTCTGACCTGAGATACATATTGGGTTCGGATATTCACCAAGTACTGTGCCTTGATTCTTTCCTTCGCTATTCTGAAACATGGTAGTACATAAGGAAGAACTCAGGTATATTACAAAGTGTATATCTAGGACGTATGTAGTCAAGATGGAATTTGTCCCTCTTATTCGTTGAGAGTCAGATGTCTAAGGCCTGAAAAGTTAAATCTATAAGAGAGTGATCACTCTGTATCTCTTGGATTTAACATGACATCTAGGACAAAAGGATATAATGAAAAGATTCACCTATTCATATTCAAGATGGGACTCGAAAGGGATGATGTTATTGAATGGCACAAAGTCATAACATATTGGGGGTGATGGACGGTCGTTAGGTGGTATCCATCACTTGCATTAATTTCTTATGTTTCTCGTGCAAGTGGGAGATTGAAGGTATTTCGTATGCCCGAGAGACATATTAAATTAATGTGGCTGGTATGTTATGATCCAAGTCGGGTCATACCCAATAACAAACTTACCGACACCTTAAAACGTATTTAGTCTTGACGTTTGGGTCATTAAATAAATACGCGACACTTGGACTTTAGAAAATCGGTTTTCTAAAATATGATCACTTGAGATAAATTATTTGGATAATTTATATATAATTGTTTATAGGTTTAAATGATTATGTTGTGTTATATTTTATAAACACTTGTTTATAAAATGTGAAAGTAACAAAATAAATACATGTTTATATATGTATCAAGTTTATATATATATATAACATTATTATTTTATAAAATGAGTGTGCAGAATTTTTGGTCTTCAAGACAACATCCCATGCTCATTTGTTACTTCCAACACACACACAACTTTAGTGGTGCATGCTATTTACTTGAACCAAAGCTTGACCACTTCACTCAAGAGTTTTCTCCACATTTTGAACTTGAAAAATTCTGCACAAAAACCACTTCTGCAGTAGCTGCTGCCGTGGCCTTTTTTGCACCAAAAGGGAGTTCAAAAATCATATTTCAAGCACATTTCAAGTGTCTAATAAAACCCTAACTAAAGGCAAGGGTGTTGGTGATAAGTTTGGGGTATAATCTCTTGAGGTTTCATGCTTTTGGAACTCCATTCATCATCATCTTTTATGGTTGCTGCTGTCCAAAATCAGTGAGCATATTAAAAAGGTTTTCAAGCTTGGTTAACAAGGTTGTTTAGGTTCTAAAGTCTAACTAACTCAAAGGTTGGTGTTGGTGCACTAAAGGGTTGAAGTTCTACACATTTGGTCATCACCTTCTTCATCATACAAAACAGCCCTCAATACACTTGAGGAGGTATATTTCTTACTTCCTAGTTGTTATTTTGTAAGCATGTTTCATAACTTGATCCTAATTGGGATTTAACTTTAAAAGGTTAAAGTATAACAAGTTTAAATGGCTATATATTACATGCTTCCGCTTATAATGATTCTTAAATGATTTAAGTGTTTTGAAACTTGTTAAATCCCAACAGTAAACAAGTTTTTTAAATCTTAATTGCAGATTCAAAAGCAATTTCAATTATCATTAATAATAATTTAGTTGATCATATCTTTTAATCCGTTCATCGAAACTATTCGATATCTAAATGAAAAGTCATTGATTTTTCGCCAGCTTACCAAAAACATGTATATCATATACCTTTTACCAGTAATATATGTATTTAATTCGTGATTCATCATAAACTGTTTAACGACGAAATTTTGCATACGAGCATGCATAAATATATATACTCGAGCACTAGACATGGATACACTATTAGTATATAAAAGATAAAATATAAATGCTTACGTATCAATATTGTGATTCAATATTACAGAAAAGTATGTAGACGCAACATAGATGATAACAGTAGGTTTGACTTGTAAATAATACTCATGAACATTACCCATAACCTCCATAGCTATAACCCACAATTTCCTTAACTTTATCCCGCTCAAAAACCCATTTTTGAAAGTGACACGCTCATAACCTCGTCGTAGTATTTTATGTATATTACTAATTAATAATTAATAATACTAATAATTAATCAGATTAATAATAATATTAATCTTAATAATAATAATAATAATAATAATAAAATTAATAATAAATATTTTTTTGTATTTATATGCTTGAGAGATCGAGAGAAGTGAATTGTGTGTGCAAAACTGAACCGAATGATTGAGCTTTATAATGTGGCCTGATTCTGATGCCCATGCAATCGCATGGGTTTTATGCCTATTTCTCATACGATCGCATGGCCGTCAGATCCAGCTCACATATTTTTTGTTTTCTTGTTTGTCGACATATTTATTTATTAATATATAATATATATAATTTATATTAATTAATTATATATTATATTATATTCTCGTGCATAGTTGACTTGAAATTTTTGTTCCGATAAGTCGTACGTCGTCACTCGACTTATGTCCCGGTTCCAGTTTTTCGAGTGTCCCTTCGTACGCTGAGAAAACTTGTAATTTATATTTTGGGACACGTACCTTTGTCAAAATATAACCTTAAATTATCTCTAAATTATATCACTCAAAGTGTATCTTAAACTTTCGAGTATTTTGGTCATTTACTTCTATAAATCATTGTCTCGCTATTTATTAAAATACATTTTAAAATCATTTGAAATTGTTATATCGCATATTGTTTATACATTTAAACTTAAATTCATGTAATTCATTTATGTGTCATCGTTTATTTCTCAACCGTTCTAATTAACATAACTAAATATCAATTGAATCAATAACCGAATGTTATTATTGTTTTCAAATAACCTGAAGCTATATATTCATGAATATATATTCAATATACTTAAACACATTCTAAATATACGTTGCAAGTTGTTCATAGATTCAATTCTAACAGTTAATATTCCTTATTATTGTATGTGTCCAAATTACGTTATTTAAACAAACACTTTACCATTAATTCCGAATACCGTTAAACATGAATGATTTCCCAAATCAACGTGGACCTTACAACAGAGACCCATAATAATATCATAATCCTTAAGGGACTCAGTAAATATCTTTTAATTCAATCATTTAGCATAATCTTTTAACTTCATAGTTAAATATATCAATCAGATAATCAAACCAATATGTTTAATGCACAGTATCGTTTACTTAACACTTTGTTACGTTTTCAAGTTATAGTATATGTATCTATTTACATATAATTGTTCGCGAATCATTGAGAACAATCGAGGGGTAATTGAATAGTTCAAGATTTCGAGATTCAACTTCATAGACTTTGCTTATCTTGTCGGAAACGTTAAAGATTAAGTTTAAATTTGATCAGAAATTTCCGGGTCATCGCATAACTAATAGGATATTCAGTGAATGCACCGAGCAAAACGTTCACCACCTGTAACTCGATCAAGACATCTAGCAAATATTGTCGCCGTTGATTTTTCTTTAGAATCTTCATCAAGTCGACCAAGTACTCCAATTCAAATTTCCGATAATCCATTTTTTGAACCCGATCTCACAATTGAGAATCCGGAGGATATTCAGGGACAATTCAGAGATCCTGAACCACTAATCTTTCCTCCGGAACCACCAATCATCCAAACAGAGATTGTAGAGGAACAACCCTTTAAATCAGAATCCTCTAGTGATTCAGACTCAACAAATTCAATCATGGATAATCTGGAACCTCTAAGTATGGAAGACTGAATGCGAGCTAAACGCACTGGCCAAGGTCACGCAATTACTCAACCAGACATTAATGCGCCAGATTATGAAATAAAAGGACAAAATCCTACACATGGTAACTAATCAATGCCAATTTAGTGGTGCGCCGAAGGAAGATCCAAATGAACATCTTCGTACCTTTAATAGGATCTGTACTTTATTTAAAATCCGAGAAGTGGAGGATGAACAGATATATCTCATGTTATTTCCCTGGACTTTAAAGAGAGAAGCCAAAGATTGGTTAGAGTCGTTACCTGAAGGGGCGATTGATACATGGGATGTCTTAGTTGAAAATTTTCTTAAACAATTCTTTCCAACATCTAAAGCCGTAAGACTTCAAGGAGAAATTGTTACGTTCACACAAAATCCAAACGAAACTCTATATGAAGCGTGGACAAGATTTGGAAAGTTGTTAAGAGGATGTCCGCAACATGGTTTAGACACTTGTCAAATAGTACAAATATTCTACCAAGGATGTGACATCACTACAAGAAAAGACATCGCTATAGCAGCTGGTGGTTCCATTATGAAGAAAACCGCAACTGACGCTTACAAAATTATTGATAACAATGCTTCCCACTCACATGAGTGGCATCAAGAAAAGATATCGTTAGATCATCTAAAGCAGCTAGAGCCGATTCTAGCCATGACTTTGATTCCATTTCTGCAAAGATAGATGCTGTCGAGAGATGAATGGAAAAGATGACTAAGGATATTCACTCAATACGAATTAGTTGTGAGCAGTGTGGAGGACCACGTTTAATAAAAGATTGTCTTAGTATTGAACAAACAATGGAACAAAGAGAGAATGTTTCATACATGAACCAAAGGCTTGGAAATAATTATCAAAATAATTATCAACCGCCAAGACCAATTTACAATAAAAATCAGAATTATAATCGAAATATTCCATACAACAACCAACAGGGTCCTAGCAATCAACAAGTATCCAATAATACTTACAATCAGCAAAGACCTATTTTTCAAAACAAACTACCACAAACTGATGATAAAAAGCCAAATTTAGAAGATATGATGTCGAAGCTAGTTGAATCTCAAACGCAGTTTTTCACATCTCAGAAACAAACCAATGAACAAAATGCTCAAGCATTTAGAAATCAACAAGCTTCTATTCAAAATTTGGAACAAGAAGTAAGTAACCTAGCAAGGTTGATAGGTGAAAGAAAACCGGGAAGTGTACCTAGTGATACAAATGCTAACTTCCGGAATGAAACAGCTAAAGCCATTACCACAAGAAGTGGTATTACACTTAAACCACCTGAAATATCTGTAATTTCTGATGACGCTATTCCTACTCCACAAGAACCACAATCTGAGCAAGATAAGGAAACAAAACCGGTAGTTGAAAAGGTTAATGAAGATAACACAGTTAAGGCTAAACCTTATGTTAAACCATACCAACCACCGCTTCCTTACCTGAGTAAAATGAGAAAAGAGAGACTTGGAGCCGAGCAATCCAAATTCTTGGATATGTTTAAACAAATAAATGTCAATCTTCCTTTCATTGATGTAATTTCAGGAATGCCAAGATATGCTAAATTCTTGAAAGATCTAATCACAAATAGAAAGAAAATGGAAGAACTCTCAGCTGTTACTATGAATGCTAATTGTTCTGCAGTACTGTTGAATAAGATACCAGAAAAATTATCAGATCCAGGAAGTTTCACGATTCCATATTTTCTAGGTAGTCTTAGTTCAATAGAAGCATTGGTAGATTTAGGTTCTAGTATAAATTTAATGCCAGATTCACTATACGCTAAACCTGTGATGCCCCGTACAAAACCATCGTATACGAATCATCAACAACAGGATCATTACAAGGTCAAGTACTACATGCATTTTCAAAAAGAGCTTGCATTCAATAATAAGGTGATGTCTAAACCAACATCGAATGTTTTACAATCTAAAAGCAGGCTTCACTAAGTAGAAGCAAATAATAAGTGTATGTGACTACAACGGTCGTTACAAGTCATAGTTCAAAAGTACGAAAGTTTGAATGCAAAATAAAGTAGTTCATGCGTTGTCAATTCTAAGCAGCGGGTGTCTACAGCACAACAAGTACCCAGCGGAAGTAAACCTTACGCACCTGAGAAAAACATGCTTAAAATGTCAACACAATGGTTGGTGAGCTATAGTTTAAGTATAACAGTAATGTAAGTAGGCCACGAGATTTCAGTGCTACAACGAGCGTTTCAAAAGTATGTAAAAGTATATGCTTAACCGTGGGCACTTGGTAACTAACTTAACGTTTATACCCCCTGAAAGTACACTTGGCAAGTGCGTATGATTACGAAGTATTAATCACTCGTTAAATGCTAGCGCGACTAGCCCGAGTGGGGATGTCAAACCCTATGGATCCATATCTAAGATTCGCGTTCACGGTTCAAAAACCAATGATTAAACGTTACCGAGCTAAAGGGAATGTTTATGCCGTTGTATAACCCACACATATATAAGTTTTAAGTACTCGTGCCTAGTATGTAAAACATAAAACGTGCATGTATTCTCAGTCCCAAAATAGTTAAAGTAAAAAGGGATGCTATAACTCACTATGATAATGTAGTCGTAAAGTCGGTTCGGAAAAGGTGTGCAAGTAATCGGTCCGAAGGTCCTAAACCTAAGTCAAATAGTACTAAGTCAGTAAATCGTCCGAATAGTTTTAAAAGTATGTAATTAAGGTCTTAAGGGTCATCATCATTCATTATTTAACAAAAGGCGTAAAGTGAGTTTCGTTTATGAATGTATTTTAAAACAAAGGCTGACTTCAGTCAGTCACCACGGCCTCTACCCTCACTGAATTAAGGTGAGACCAGTGTCCATGGCTCCATCTATGAGTCCCTTAAGTGTGGTAAAAATTCCAGAAGCAAACTCGTCTTCGTTTGACCGTGGTGACGGTTTAAGTGCGAGTAGGTCTGAAATTTCTGCACAACATTAAAAGGACCTAGTGACGATCGGAGGGCCATAAATCCTAAACCGTAACTCGGATGAAGATGAGTCTTATATGAAAAGTTATCTACACGAACTGAGCTATCTGAAAGTAAAGGTTACAGTAGCGCAGGTGTACTGGTCTGTTACAGAAACCAGAAAAACAGAAACTGTAAACAGAAAACAGAAAAGTAAATGGACATAGTGACGCTCGGAGGGCCCTAGATTCTAAACCGTAACTCGGATTAAGATGAGTCTTATATGAAAAGTTATATACTTGAAAAGTTCTATCTAAAATCATGGTCTCAGTAGCCCAGGTCTACTGGTCTGTTACAGAAACAGCAGGTCAGTAGGGTTTGGACAGAACAGTAAGTTTAAGTGAGTTCCGGTGGTCTTGGTGCTTGATGTTCATCATGGTTCTCATCCTTGGTGCATATAGCTTCAAGTGTACAACTCATTGATGTGTTTGCATCATCTTAACCAAGATTTGGCCATCATAACACTAGTGTAAGTCTATAATACGAAGCACAACTCACTTAAGAGTTGTATGAAGTTTGATGAACCAAAGTTGCATCAAGATCATAGATTCAACACATGCATGAATTAGAAAGGTGATATTGTACCACAAACTTGAAAATAATAAGTGGTTAGTTTGATCTTGAAGATCTAATACCCAAAAGTTAGATCAAACATATGTGTACAAAGATATAATTAAAAGTTTCATTTGCATGTTCTTGAACTTTTAACTTTAGTTCAAGATAAATGAGGTCAAGGTTAACTAGTAACACTTTGACCATTATAACAAGAATCATGAAATTAAAAGTGTATGAAACGAAGAAGTAAACTAAATTTACAAGTAATAAGTTCATGGTTATTCATACTTTAAAGATTCAAGCCAAGGCTTTGATTCTTAAGAAAGTAAACCTCAAGTTTACAAACATGAATGCATGTATGATTTTTAGAACTTATGAACTTTAAATTTTTAAAACATCAATTGTAGAACTATAAACTAGAGAGTTTAGGTTCTTGCTTGTTCTTGAATAACAAGATAATATGAAGAACAAACTAGGGAGTTTGATTCTTTAAAAAAACAAACAACTTCAAGAAGGTAATCAACAACAAGAACAAGTAATTAAACAACAACACAACCAAGTAAAAGAATGATGATGGTGGCGGTTTTAGATGAAGAGAAAGAAGAGAAAATAAATCTTGTTACTTACCAAGTAGAGAGAAGAATGTGAGAAAAATGAGAGCAAGTAAGAGTGTGTGTAAGAGTGGAGTGAATGCTAGTAATATGTAGTCAAAAAAAAAACTTTGAATTCTCCCCCCCATACCCACCAAGGTCACGGCCATATGGCCCTCCAATGGGGTGGTCAACATGCTAGATTCTTGCATGGGGTGTGGTGTTTGTGTGGAATGTGAAAAGGGGAATATATGGGGGAAAGATGACTAGCATGCTTGTAAGTAACTTGTCTTCCACCTAGTTAATTATTCCAAGTGTCTTAAACTAACTATTTTATGTTCGAAAGTATTACTTACAAGTGTGATGGGCTAAATTAAGTCCATTTAATATGTAGGGTGGGCTTATAAGCCTTATTCATGAGTCCATTAGCTTTGTCAAGCCCAAGATCAAGTATTTAACAAATAAATCCAATTAAAGCCCAAGTAACTAACTAATCACCATAGTTAGTCAAAATGATTACTAAAACTAATCATGAATGTAAATAATATGTGAAAATATTATTCGTGTAAGTTCCGGGTGTCACAAAGACGTTTCGGGCATTAAAGAATCAAGTACGGGCAATCATGGCAACAAGTAAATGTAATAACATACATTCGTTTAAATCACACGTATTAATAATAATAATTACTAATAAATAAACGTTGGAAAATCCAGGGTCGTTACATCACCCACCTGTTAAAGAAAATTTCGTCCCGAAATTTTAAGCTGAGGTAGATGGAGGAGTCGGGAAAAGGTGAGGATACTTCCGCATCATTTGATCCTCTCGCTCCCAAGTAAACTCAGGTCCTCGTTTGGCATTCCATCGTACTCGGACGATCAGAATCTTGTTGCGCTTCAAAGTTTTGATCTCACGATCCATAATTTCAACAGGTTCCTCCACAAAGTGGAGTTTTTCATCAATCGTAAGTTCCTCAAGTGGTATGATAAGTTCGGGTGCAGCAAGACACTTTTTCAAGTTTGACACGTGGAAGGTAGGATGAACTGAACTCAATTGTGCTGGTAGATCCAAACGGTAAGCAACGGGTCCAACACGTTCCAAGATATCAAAAGGGCCAATGTATCGTGGGTTTAACTTTCCACGTTTTCTAAAACGGATCACACCTTTCCAAGGTGAAACCTTTAACATTACACGATCACCAACGTTGAATTCAAAGTCCTTACGTTTAAGATCGGCATAACTCTTTTGGCGATCACGGGCAGTCTTAAGTCTAGCTTGAATCTGAGCAATCTTCTCCGTGGTTTCGTGGACTACCTCGGGTCCGGTGATTTGCTTTTCGCCTACTTCAGCCCAAAAAATAGGAGATCGGCACTTACGGCCATACAATGCTTCAAAAGGTGCAGCATTAATGCTCGAGTGGTAATTGTTGTTGTACGAGAATTCGGCTAGTGGCAAATGCCTTTCCCAGGCCTTTCCAAAATCAATGACACATGCACGCAACATGTCTTCCAACCTCTGAATCGTTCGTTCACTTTGCCCGTCAGTCTGAGGATGATAAGCAGTACTCATGTCAAGACGAGTTCCCATGGCTTCTTGCAAAGAACGCCAAAATCTAGAGGCAAAACGGGGATCACGATCGGAGATGATCGATAAGGGTACACCATGACGAGATACAACCTCCTTGATGTATAGTTGAGCAAGTCTCTCCATCGTATCCGTTTCCTTCATCGCTAGAAAGTGTGCAGATTTAGTAAGGCGGTCAACAATAACACAAATAGTATCGTATCCGCCCACCGCCTTTGGCAGCTTGGTGATGAAGTCCATTGTTATCCTTTCCCACTTCCATTGTGGGATTTCCGGTTGTTGGAGTAAACCAGAAGGTCTCTGATGCTCGGCTTTAACCTTCGAGCAAGTCAAACACTTACCAACATAAGTCGCAACGTCCTTCTTAAGATTCGGCCACCAATACTGTTCCTTAAGGTCGTGGTACATTTTGCCCGCTCCAGGATGAATCGAATATCTCGATTTGTGTGCTTCATCAAGTATAAGGTTCCGTAGATCTCAATAACGAGGTACCTAAATTCTTCCGGCATAACATCGGAGTCCAGTATCTCTAACCTCGAATCGAGAGATAAGTATGTTCAAATGTTCATGAGATATATTCTCCTCCTTGAGAGCCTCATCTTGGGCTACTCGGATCTGATTGTTGAGGTTCGAATGGATGGTGATGTTCAGAGCCCGAACGCGAAGAGGTACCGTCCTCTCCTTTCGACTCAAAGCGTCAGCTACAACATTGGCCTTTCCAGGGTGATAACGGAGTTCACAATCGTAGTTATTAAGCATCTCGATCCATCGACGCTGTCTCATATTCAGTTGCTTCTGATCGAAGATGTGTTGAAGACTCTTGTGATCGGTGAAGATAGTACTTTTAGTTCCATACAAATAGTGTCTCCATAATTTGAGCGCGAAGACAACGGCTCCAAGTTTGAGATCGTGAGTTGTGTAGTTCCGTTCATGAATCTTCAATTGTCGGGATGCATAGGCAATAACCTTTGATCTTTGCATCAATACGCAACCAAATCCATTCTTCGATGCATCGCAATAAACAACAAAGTCGTCACTGTCCTCAGGAAGCGATAGGATAGGTGCGGTGGTTAACTTCTTCTTCAAGGTTTGAAATGCTGATTCGTGTGCGGGTTCCCAAATGAACTTCTTGCCCTTGTGAGTCAGTGCGGTCAAAGGACGCGCAATCAGAGAGAAACCTTCGATAAACCTTCGGTAATAACCGGTGAGACCTAGGAATTGGAGAATATGAGTCGGAGTGGTGGGGGTTTCCCACTTGCTGATAGCTTCAATCTTCGCGGGATCAACTTTGATACCCTGGTCGCTCACAACATGGCCCCGAAACTGTACTTCCTTCAACCAAAATTCGCACTTGGAGAATTTGGCGTAAAGTTGCTCTTGTCTTAAGAGTTCAAGCACTAATCGGAGGTGTTGCTCGTGTTCCTCTTCGCTTTTGGAGTAGATGAGGATATCATCTATGAATACGATAACAAACTTGTCCAAGTACGGCTTGCAGACACGATTCATGAGGTTCATAAATACGACAGGTGCATTGGTCAATCCGAACGGCATTACGAGAAATTCATAATGACCATAGCGTGTCCTAAATGCAGTCTTCATCACGTCACTCCCTTTCACCCTCAACTGGTGATAACCGGATCGCAAATCGATCTTAGAGTAAACGCTCGATCCTTGCAGCTGATCAAAAAGATCGTCAATTCGTGGTAGTGGATACCGATTCTTGATTGTCAATTTGTTGAGTTCACGGTAGTCGATGCACATACGGAAGGATCCATCCTTCTTCTTCACAAACAAAATAGGTGTGCCCCACGGCGAAGAACTTGGTTGAATAAACCCTCGATCTAGGAGTTCCTGTAGTTGGCTTTGTAACTCTTGCATCTCGGAAGGTGCAAGTCGGTACGGTGCGCGAGCTACAGGTGCAGCTCCTGGCACTAAATCGATCTGAAATTCCACTGCCCTCGGTGGTGGTAATCCTGGTAACTCCTCTGGAAAGACATCAGGAAACTCGTTCACAATCCGTACGTCGTTCACACTCTTCACCTCAGTTTCTACCATTTTCACATGTGCTAGGACAGCAAAACGTCCCTTCTTCATAATCATTTGTGCCTTCACTCAACTAATGAGGTTCAGCTTCGACGTACATCTCTCCCCATAGATAATCAGTGGCTCGCCATCTCCTTGTGGTATACGAAGAGCTTTATCTCCACAAATAATATCGGCCCTTACTTTGGTCAACCAATCCATACCGACGATCACGTCAAAACTTCCCAGTTTGATAGGTATCAAGTCAATTTCGAAATTTGCACCAGCTATATTAATAATAGCCCCTCGGCCAATTTGGTCAACCTTTTCAAGTTTACCGTTGGCTACCTCGACAAGCATACTTTCTTTTAAAGGGACTAATGACCAATTTATCTTATCACAGAAGTGTCTACATACATAACTTCTATCGGCACCGGTATCAAATAGGACAGAAGCTAAAAGATTGTTGATAGTGAATATACCTGTCACCAAGTCGGGGTTCTCGCGTGCATCCCTTGCATTAACATTAAAAGCTCTACCTCACGGTGGTCCGCCATCCTTTCGCTTGTCGGGGCACTCATTCCTGAAGTGACCCGTCTTTCCGCATCCGTAGCACTTCTTCGGCCCGGTGGGATTCGCCCTTGCATTCAAAGTTGTGACCTTGCAATCCTTGCCTATATGTCCAGACCGTTGACACTTCTCACAAACCATGTTACAATACCCAGTGTGGTGTTTGTAACACCTCTTGCATTGCGGTAGGGTACCTTTGTAGTTCGGGTTGGAGCTTGTGTCGGGTTTGGGATTTCCACCGTTGTTGTGTCTCTTAGTGGGGGTTTGATCGTAGTTTCTCCCCCTGTTGTTGTTGTTGTTGTTGTTGTTGTTGTGATTGTTGTCCCATTTCCTCTTTTCGCTACTACCAGCCTCAAGCTTAGCCTTCTCCGGCTCATCAATAAGAATCTGATTCATGAGAGTATGCGCCATGCGCATTGCTTCGGGAACATTCGGTGGTTTGGACGATGTGACGTTTCCTTTGATGGACTTAGGGAGTCCCCAAAAGTATCTCTCCATACGCTTGAATTCCGGGGTGACCATTGTCGGACACATAAGAGCTAACTCAAGAAACCTCCTGTTGTAACCATCAAGGTCGTTCCCAACGGCCTTTAACTGCATGAATTCCATTTCCATCTTCTGAATTTCGATTCTCAGACAGTACTCATCAATCATAGCAGCTTTAAATTCCTCCCATGGCGTAGCATATGCCTCATCAATGCCCTTCGCTTGAGCTAACGTGTTCCACCACGTTAGCGCGCCGTCAGATAGCGTGCAAGATGCAAACTTGGTCTTGTTGTCCTCCGAACAGTTGCTAACTCGGAATACTGATTCAAGCTTTTCGAACCATCTGGTGAGACCAACCGGTCCCTCGGTTCCACTGAAGTTATGCGGTTTGCAGCTCTGGAATTCCTTGTAAGTACACCCATTTCGAACGGGTGGGATAACCGGTGGTGGTGGCGGTGGAGCTTGGAGATTTCTTTCAGCTAGGGCTGCAGCGACCCATTCGTTGATCATGTCCTCAATCTGGGCGGCGGTAGGTGTGGATCTTCCGTTGGCCATGGTATTCTAAACAAATATTTTGACTCAAGTCAAAATCTAGTATGCAAATAGTAATAATACAGTATATAGTAATCAACATGGAATCAAAACATCTCATGTTCTTAAATAACGCATCTAGGTACAAATACCACAGAATCATCGTACAGTAATGTAAATAGAACATCGTGCAAGAATTAAATAACGCAAAGTTCCATTCATTAATAATAATAAGTTTCATACATCTGAATAAGTCCGTACAATACATGAGTAATACAATAAACTACAACTAGATTACATATCGAAATCCAAATACAAAAGTCCTACTGTGAAGGCGGGTGAACTGCTCCTCGAGCCAACTGCTCCTCGAGCTCAGTGACTCGAGCTCGGAGAGTCTCAATCTCCCTCATCAGTTCCTCGTTAGAGGGAGCTGGTGGGGCAGGCGGTGCAGGTGGGGTGGGTGGTGCGGGTGGTGCTGATGTAGATGGTCCGGCTCTGAATGTAGATGGTACGTCCCTAGATGTAAGTGGTCCGTATCTAAATCTAGGTGGTACGGTTCCAGGAATAGTCAATACGTAACGGGGAACCTTACGTATCTGTGGGTCGGCAGGGTATGGCACAACTCGTTTACGAGCAGTAACCCTACGACGATGGCCAAATGTGTCAGTAAAAGCGCGACCTCCATTCACCCCTGGAATGACGGTGCCGTCGAAACGGTACCGCTTCTTCGGCGGGGTGGAGGGTGCCTGAATAGGTCTATCAGCAGGATCCTCATCATCGCTGGAGTCGTCTGATGATGAAGAATCGGCGGATGATGAGTCATCCGAATCGTGTGGTGGTGATACTGGTGGCTGAGCCGGTAATCCAAAGCGTCCGAAGGCGGCCAACATCTAATCACAACTAAACGTCCGTCGGGAGTGCGTCGGCAAGGCGTGCGCATGTGGTTACGAAACGGCCCTTCCCCGAACTCCACGGGGATCTCAATACCACCAATGCGGGGCTGTAACCTCGAGGGTCCGGGAGCAGACACTGGAGCCGGTGCACTAGTACCAGCTCCGAAAGTAGAAGCGCCGGGATCACTAGTGGGTGTCGGGGCCGGTGTATCGGCTGTAGCAGCAGCAGGTGTAGCAGTAGGTAGGGCGACGGGGTCTGAGTCTGTACTGCCCGAAACGCTAGCAGGTGGTACATCCGACATCTGAACAAGGAAAAATAAATTTTCCATGTCAGTAAGTCATAAAGCAAGCACGTATTAGGCCAACAGTTTAAATCATGTATAACAGTAACTAGTATGGCAATAACAGCAATTCGTATGAAAGTAGCATGCAATCAAAAGCAAGTAGCATCATGCAGTAGTGATATCATCTAGTAGCATACGGCATATAGCAGAAAAAGTAAGCAGCAGCATGCAGTAAGTTCAGCGGAAACAAGTAAACTAGCAAGTTGTTGATTAGTCCTATTAGTGAATCCTACTCAGGTCGGTCTTAGACTCACTAATGCATCCTAATTCCCTACAACCAATGCTCTGATACCAAATGTGATGCCCCGTACAAAACCATCGTATACGAATCATCAACAACAGGATCATTACAAGGTCAAGTACTACATGCATTTTCAAAAAGAGCTTGCATTCAATAATAAGGTGATGTCTAAACCAACATCGAATGTTTTACAATCCAAAAGCAGGCTTCACTAAGTAGAAGCAAATAATAAGTGTATGTGACCACAACGGTCGTTACAAGTCATAGTTCAAAAGTACGAAAGTTTGAATGCAAAATAAAGTAGTTCATGTGTTGTCAATTCTAAGCAGCGGGTGTCTACAGCACAACAAGTACCCAGCGGAAGTAAACCTTACGCACCTGAGAAAAACATGCTTAAAATGTCAACACAATGGTTGGTGAGCTATAGTTTAAGTATAACAGTAATGTAAGTAGGCCACGAGATTTCAGTGCTACAATGAGCGTTTCAAAAGTATGTAAAAGTATATGCTTAACCGTGGGCACTTGGTAACTAACTTAACGTTTATACCCCCTGAAAGTACACTTGGCAAGTGCGTATGATTACGAAGTATTAATCACTCGTTAAATGCTAGCACAACTAGCCCGAGTGGGGATGTCAAACCCTATGGATCCATATCTAAGATTCGCGTTCATGGTTCAAAAACCAATGATTAAACGTTACCGAGCTAAAGGGAATGTTTATGCCGTTGTATAACCCACACATATATAAGTTTTAAGTACTCGTGCCTAGTATGTAAAACATAAAACGTGCATGTATTCTAAGTCCCAAAATAGTTAAAGTAAAAAGGGATGCTATAACTCACTATGATAATGTAGTCGTAAAGTCGGTTCGGAAAAGGTGTGCAAGTAATCGGTCCGAAGGTCCTCAACCTAAGTCAAATAGTACTAAGTCAGTAAATCTTCCGAATAGTTTTAAAAGTATGTAATTAAGGTCTTAAGGGTCATCATCATTCATCATTTAACAAAAGGCGTAAAGTGAGTTTCGTTTATTAATGTATTTTAAAACAAAGGCTGAATTCAGTCAGTCACCACGGCCTCTACCCTCACTGAATTAAGGTGAGACCAGTGGACATGGCTCCGTATATGAGTCCCTTAAGTGTGGTAAAATTTCCAGAAGCAAACTCGTCTTCGTTTGACCGTGGTGACGGTTTAAGTGCGAGTAGGTCTGAAATTTCTGCACAACGTTAAAAGGACCTAGTGACGATCGGAGGGCCATAAATCCTAAACCGTAACTCGGATGAAGACGAGTCTTATATGAAAAGTTATCTACACGAACTGAGCTATCTGAAAGTAAAGGTTACAGTAGCCCAGGTGTACTGTTCTGTTACAGAAACCAGAAAAACAGAAACTGTAAACAGAAAACAGAAAAGTAAATGGACATAGTGACGCTCGGAGGGCCGTAGATTCTAAACCGTAACTCGGATTAAGACGAGTCTTATATGAAAAGTTATCTACTTGAAACGTTCTATCTAAAAATCATTGTCTCAGTAGCCCAGGTCTACTGGTCTGTTACAGAAACAGCTGGTCAGTAGGGTTTGGACAGAACAGTAAGTTTAAGTGAGTTCCGGTGGTCTTGGTGCTTGATGTTCATCATGGTTCTTATCCTTGGTGCATATAGCTTCAAGTGTACAACTCATTAATGTGTTTGAATCATCTTAACCAAGATTTGGCCATCATAACACTAGTGTAAGTCTATAATACGAAGCACAACTCACTTAAGAGTTGTATGAAGTTTGATGAACCAAAGTTGCATCAAGATCATAGATTCAACACATGCATGAATTAGAAAGGTGATATTGTACCACAAACTTGAAAATAATAAGTGGTTAGTTTGATCTTGAAGATCCAATACCCAAAAGTTAGATCAAACATATGTGTACAAAGTTATAATTAAAAGTTTCATTTGCATGTTCTTGAACTTTTAACTTTAGTTCAAGATAAATGAGGTCAAGGTTAACTAGTAACACTTTGACCATTATAACAAGAATCATGAAATTAAAAGTGTATGAAACGAAGAAGTAAACTAAATTTACAAGTAATAAGTTCATGGTTATTCATACTTTAAAGATTCAAGCCAAGGCTTTGATTCTTAAGAAAGTAAACCTCAAGTTTACAAACATGAATGCATGTATGATTTTTAGAACTTATGAACTTTAAATCTTTAAAACATCAATTGTAGAACCATAAACTAGAGAGTTTAGGTTCTTGCTTGTTCTTGAATAACAAGATAATATGAAGAACAAACTAGGGAGTTTGATTCTTTAAAAAAACAAACAACTTCAAGAAGGTAATCAACAACAAGAACAAGTAATTAAACAACAACACAACCAAGTAAAAGAATGATGATGGTGGCGGTTTTAGATGAAGAGAAAGAAGAGAAAATAAATCTTGTTACTTACCAAGTAGAGAGAAGAATGTGAGAAAAATGAGAGCAAGTAAGAGTGTGTGTAAGAGTGGAGTGAATGCTAGTAATATGTAGTAAAAAAAAAAAACTTTGAATTCTCCCCCCCCATACCCACCAAGGTCACGGCCATATGGCCCTCCAATGGGGTGGTCAACATGCTAGATTGTTGCATGGGGTGTGGTGTTTGTGTGGAATGGGAAAAGGGGAATATATGGGGGAAAGATGACTAGCATGCTTGTAAGTAACTTGTCTTCCACCTAGTTAATTATTCCAAGTGTCTTAAACTAACTATTTTATGTTTGAAAGTATTACTTACAAGTGTGATGGGCTAAATTAAGTCCATTTAATATGTAGGGTGGGCTTATAAGCCTTATTCTTGAGTCCATTAGCTTTGTCAAGCCCAAGTTCAAGTATTTAACAAATAAATCCAATTAAAGCCCAAGTAACTAACTAATCACCATAGTTAGTCAAAATGATTACTAAAACTAATCATGAATGTAAATAATATGTGAAAATATTATTCGTGTAAGTTCCGGGTGTCACAAAGACGTTTCGGGCATTAAAGAATCAAGTACGGGCAATCATGGCAACAAGTAAATGTAATAACATACATTCGTTTAAATCACACGTATTAATAATAATAATTACTAATAAATAAACGTTGGAAAATCCAGGGTCGTTACAAAACCAGACCTTGGAGAATTGAAACCAACACGAATAAGCATACAACTAGCCGATCGATCAGTAAAATATCCTAGAGGGATAATGGAAAACATGCTAGTTAAAGTTGGTACTTTAGAATTTCCAGTAGATTTTGTTATTCTGGACATGGAAGAAGATTCTCGAGTTCCTCTCATATTAGGAAGACCATTCTTAAACACGGCTAAAGCAATAATAGACGTGTTTGGTAAGAAACTGACCCTAAGTATAGAGGACGAGAGTGTTACCTTTTCTGTTGATAGAGCCATGCAACAACCGCAATCTGCATATGATACATGTTATTATATCAAACTATAGATTCACATGCAGAATTGTTAGAAGAATTTCCAGAATTACAAGTAACAGGAGAATGTTCTTTAGGAGAAGGAACTGAACCAATTGATGAAACTGAAATGTTAGCTACACTTATGGCTAATGGATATGAACCAACAACAGAAGAAATTCAAATGCTAAAAGAGGAAGACAGATATCGATACAAATCATCGATAGAAGAACCACCGACATTAGAGTTAAAGCCACTTCCAAACCATTTGGAATATGCTTATTTACATGGTGAATCTGAATTACCTGTAATAATATCGTCTTCTCTTACGGAAAATGAAAAATCTCAACTCATTTCTGTGCTAAAAGCTCATAAACCAGCTATTGCATGGAAGATTCATGATATTAAAGGCATAAGTCCTTCGTATTGCACACATAAAATCCTTATGGAAGAAGGTCATAAAACGTATGTGCAACGCCAAAGAAGACTAAATCCTAATATGCAAGATGTTGTTAAGAAAGAAATAATTAAACTGCTAGATGCAGGTTTAATTTATCCAATCTCTGATAGTCCATGGGTAAGCCTAGTTCAATGCGTACCTAAGAAGGGTGGCATGACTGTCATCACAAATGAGAAAAATGAGCTTATTCCTACTAGGACTATAATAGGATGGCGTGTTTGTATTGATTATAGAAAATTAAATGATGCCACCAGAAAAGATCACTTTTCCTTACCTTTTATTGATCAAATGTTGGAAAGATTAGCCAAAAATAGTTACTATTGTTTCCTTGATGGTTTTTCTGGATACTTTCAAATTCCAATAGCACCTGAGGATCAAGAGAAAACCACATTCACGTGCCCTTATGGTACTTTTGCTTACAAACGCATGCCATTTGGACTTTGCAACGCCCCTGCAACCTTTCAAAGGTGCATGATGGCGATTTTTCATGACATGATAGAAGAATGCATGGAAGTTTTCATGGATGACTTTTCAGTCTTCGGTGATACATTTGAATCATGTCTAGACAATCTTGAACGAATGCTTATTAGAAGCGAACAATCAAATCTAGTTCTTAATTGGGAGAAATGCCATTTCATGGTTAAAGAAGGCATCGTTCTTGGTCATAAAATTTTAAAGGAAGGAATTGAAGTGGTGTCATAACCCGTCCTTAACCATAAGAACGAGTTAGATAACGTATGATTTCATTGCGAGGTATTAACCTCTATATGCGACATTTTTAAAAGAACAACTGCATTTATTTTACATTACAAACCATAACTCTTATGTTAATACAAGCTTTAGACAATATAAAGATGATTATCGTTTAGCGATAATCTTAGACTTACAAACTTTACATGTGATGATAACAATACGATTTCTAGCATATTTTACATTACAAATCCTCCGATATGAAGTTTTATTTTTGACACAAATATGCATACTCAAGATCTTGTTTAAATTCAACATGTTGCAGCGGAAGCTTTTAGTTATCACCTGAGAATAGACATGTTTAAAACGTCAACATAAAGTTGGTGAGATATAGGTTTAATGCCGGCAGCGATATAAATATAGACCACAAGATTTCATATGTAAACATTTTAATAAAAATATTCTAAGTGGTTGAGCACTTGATAACCATACTTAACATTTAATCACGTTGCATATTCCCTTTATTATGAAATCTTACTACACCGTACCAAGTGTAGTCACGAAACGAAGTACTGTGCAACCGTTGAATACTGGTCGTCCAGTCCGGTTGGGGTTGTCAGGCCCGATAGATCTATCAACAGGATTCGCATTTACAATACCGCTGTAAATAATAGTTACCAAGCTACAGGGAAGTATGCCAGTGGTACAACTCAACGTAGAATATATTTTTCAGTTACTTGTGTCCATATCGTAAAACATAAAATACATGTATTCTCATCCCGAAATATTTAGAGTTTAAAAGTGGGACTATATACTCACTTTTGCCTTGAAGATATATATATTTTGACTTGGTCTCCGGTTGATATCACGAACCTATCCATATATAGTTTATCAATATATTTCCATTTTAAACAATCGTCACATATATATACTTATTATACTTTTAATAGTTTTAATAATTTCTTAGTCCGTAGTTAGCAGTCCGATGTTAGTAATTCAATTTTAATGGTTCATATTTAGGTGTTTAATAAATAAAACCCCCATCGAAATAAATAAAACCCCATCGTATTTGTATTGGTCGGGATTAATCTTGACCCACGGTACCGGTGTTGTCAAATGACGTGTTGCGTACAATCATGAGATCTTATGATTAATCTTCTCGTATTGTTTACGGGTGGTCCTGAAATATATAAAATTAAATTATGAGTACATATATATAAAATATCATGTTATTTTAGAAAGATGTGATTCATTTAATTTTTCTCCAATTATTTTCGTGGCTAAACTAGTTTTGGATATCCGATCTTGTTTTGGTCATAGTTTCTTCGTTACAACTCCTTTTTCGTTGGTTCAACTTGCCACTTCCTTGGATCGAGTTCTTCTTTAAGACTATGAACTGTAAATACCTTAGTTTATATTCGAAATCACAGGTCATAGGTCAAACTTTGGTGAAACTTATGAAGTTAATCATTTTCCCTTATGTAAACAACATTAAATGATTATTTTTCTAAAAATACTTATACTTTGAGTTAAATCATGAAATTTTTATGTGTTATAATATTCATAGTAAATATCATTTTTCCAGAAAATAAACCTCCAATTCAAGGTTCAAAATAGTTTTTAATTATCCAACCCAAAACCGCCCCCGGTTGCACTCCGACGTCGTAAAAACAGTTTTTAAGGTGTTCTTTGAAAAACCAAGTTATACCTTGTTAAATTAGCATATATTTATGATATATTACATGTCTTGAAGTATTTTAAAAGTTAAGTTAGAAGGATCTATTTAGTTTGCAAACAAGTTTGAAAACATTCAAACTATGTTCTTGTTGTTAAAATTTTATACCATAAAATAAGATAGCTATATATATATGAATCGAATAAGGTTATGAACAAAGTTACTACCTCAAGTTACTTGGACAAGATTGCTGTAAAAGAGAAGTAAAAACCTAGAACCAAAAGAGTAATGGAGTTGGATCAAAAGGTTGGAAATAAACTTGTATTCTTGAAAGGATTATTGAAGTGTTCTTGGAAGGTTTTTCTTATGATGATTAAGGGTTGTTTTTGAGCTAGATCTTCATGGTAACTTTCTGAATTGTTGAAGGTGTTTAAGAGTTATGGAAGAGTGTGTGTTTAACTAAGAAATGATGTAGAAATTTGAATCAAAATGAAGTGCCCATGAAGCTTATAAAAAACGTGGAACTAAGGTGTTCATGACAAGATTTTAGTTTGTTATCTTATGTAATTAGTCAATAAGCTTCCAAATTCCAATTACCTTATACCTAGGGCATGAACAAGGGCTGGTTGGTGGTGATTTGATGTGTATATACTAATAGTAAATACGTATAGAAGCTAGGTATGATACGGGTACATATACTCCAGATATACGTATAGAAATCTTGTGAAAACGGAATGAGAATTCAAATATATCTATCTTTTGTGAATATACTTATATGGTTTTATGTATTTAAGTCCTTAAAAAGTGATTAAATACATTATATATACGATATATGTATAAACATTATAGGTCATAAGTATTTATGTCAAATGACGTTACGTATGGTTATCGTTTTGAAAACTTAAGTTAGTAGTTTCAAAATATACTTATAACTTATTGTTATTAATACAAAATGAGATATTAAAACATTCTTAGATCATGTTAAATATGTATATATACATATATATACACAAACGTATAATTATCATATGTTATATAGTTCGTGATATCATCGGTCAAACTAGACGGTCAAACGTTGTGTAAAACTCTTTTCGAAAACATAAGTTTCAATAATTTGGATTGCTTATCATGTTGGTAAGGTTTAATTTATGTAAATATTAATCTTATAAGTATAGATTGATCGAAAAAGTCCGGGTCATTACAGTACCTACCCGTTAAATAAATTTCGTCCCGAAATTTTAAAATTGTACCTATTTTGCGTCATCGAGAAACAAGTGTGGATACTTTTGTTTCATCTGATCCTCTCGTTCCCAAGTAAACTCAGGACCTCTTCGAGCATTCCAACGAACCTTAACGATCGGTATGTTGCTCTGCTTGAGCCGTTTAACTTCACGATCCATGATTTCGATTGGTTCTTCGATGAATTGTAGTTTCTCGTCGACATGGATTTCTTCAAGAGGAATGGTGAGATCTTCCTTTGCAAGACACTTCTTAAGGTTTGAGACGTAAAATGTATTATGTACTCCAGCGAGTTGTTGTGGTAACTCGAGTCGATAAGCTACCGGTCCAATGCGTTCGATAATCTTGAACGGGCCTACGTACCTTGGGTTCAGTTTACCCCTTTTTCCGAAACGTATTACACCTTTCCATGGTGACACCTTTATCATAACCATGTCACCGATCTGAAACTCTAATGGTTTCCTTCGAACATCGGCGTAGCTCTTTTGGCGACTACGGGCTGTTTTCAATCTTTCCTTAATTTGTACTATCTTTTCTGTAGTTTCATGTATGATCTCGGGACCAGTTAATTGTCGATCTCCTACTTCATTCCAACAGATAGGAGATCTACACTTCCTTCCATACAGTGCTTCGAATGGCGCAGCTTTAATGCTCGCATGATAACTATTATTATACGAGAATTCTGCTAATGGTAGATATTTATCCCATCCGTTTCCAAAATCGATCACACATGCCCTGAGCATGTCTTCAAGAGTTTGAATCGTTCTTTCACTCTGCCCATCGGTTTGCGGATGATATGCGGTGCTCATATCCAAACGAGTTCCTAGGGCCTCTTGTAGCGATTGCCAGAACTTTGATGTAAACCTACTATCACGATCGGATATAATGGAAATAGGTATTCCATGCCTTGAAACAATTTCCTTTATATACAATCGTAATAGTTTCTCCATTCTATCCGTTTCCTTTATAGGCAAGAAATGTGCAGATTTGGTGAGACGATCAACAATCACCCAAATGGTGTCGTATCCCCAGGCAGTCTTTGGTAACTTCGTGATGAAATCCATGGTAATACCATCCCATTTCCATTCTGGGATTTCTGGTTGTTGAAGTAACCCTGATGGCTTCTGGTGTTCTGCTTTGACTTTGGAACAAGTTAAACACTCCCCAACATATGTTGCAACGTCTGTCTTTAAATTAGGCCACCAATAATGTGTCTTAAGATCTTGGTACATCTTTCCAACTCCAGGATGTATCGAGTATCTTGTCTTATGTGCCTCATTCAATATCAACTTCCTTAATCCACCCAACTTCGGTACCCAAATACGGTTTGCAAAATATCGAATTCCATCTTCCCGTATAACGAGTTGCTTCTCATACTTCTTCATTATTTCATTTCCTATATTTTCTTTAGTAAGTGCTTCTCGTTGAACTTCTTTGATTTGTGAGTTGAGATTCATGCGAATTTTTATGTTCATCGCTCGTACTCGAATTGGTTCTCGTTCCTTTCTGCTTAGTGCGTCAGCCACCACATTTGCTTTCCCGGGATGATAACGAATTTCACAATCATAGTCGTTTATTAACTCGACCCACCTACGTTGCCTCATGTTCAGCTGTTTCTGATCAAAAATATGTTGAAGGCTTTTATGATCAGTGAACACAGTGCATTTAACCCCATACAAGTAGTGTCTCCATATCTTCAATGCAAACACGACTGCTCCCAGTTCTAAATCATGCGTCGTATAATTCCGCTCGTGAATCTTCAATTGTCGGGATGCGTATGCAATAACTTTCTTCCGTTGCATAAGAACGCAACCAAAACCTTGTCGCGAAGCGTCACAATATATTTCAAAATCATCGTTCCCTTCTGGTAACGATAAAATAGGCGCCGTAGTTAACTTCTTCTTTAGTAATTGAAATGCACTCTCCTGCTCAGATGTCCATTCATATTTCTTCCCTTTTTGCGTTAACGCTGTCAACGGCTTAGCTATTCGGGAAAAATCTTGAATAAACCTTCTATAATAACCGGCTAAACCCAAAAATTGGCGTATCTGCGTTGGTGTCTTAGGAGTCTCCCATTTTTCAATGGCTTCAATTTTTGCTGGATCAACCTGAATTCCTTTGCTACTAACAACGTGGCCAAGAAATTGCACTTCTTTCAACCAGAAAGCACATTTAGAAAATTTAGCATATAGCTGTTCTTTTCTCAACAACTCTAATATCAACCTTAAATGCTGCTCATGCTCTTGCTCACTCTTGGAATAGATAAGAATATCATCAATGAAAACGATAACAAACTTATCTAAATATGGACTACAAACTCGATTCATGAGGTCCATGAATACAGCTGGCGCATTTGTCAACCCAAACGACATGACCAAAAATTCGTAATGACCATAACGTGTCCGAAAAGCAGTTTTCGGTATATCTTCTTCTTTGACGCGTAATTGATGATAGCCCGATCTTAGGTCAATTTTCGAGTACACACATGATCCTTGGAGTTGATCAAATAAGTCGTCAATTCTCGGTAGTAGATACCGATTCTTGATAGTTAACTTATTTAATTCACGATAATCTATACACATCCTAAAAGATCCATCTTTCTTTTTAACAAATAGAATCGGAGCTCCCCACGGTGAAGTACTTGGTCGTATGAATCCACGATCCAGTAATTCTTTTAACTGACTCTGAAGTTCTTTTAACTCGGACGGTGCAAGTCTATATGGAGCACGGGCAACTGGTGCAGCTCCTGGTACTAAATCTATTTGAAATTCTACAGATCTAAATGGAGGTAATCCCGGCAACTCTTCCGGAAAAACTTCAGAAAAATCTCTTGCCACAGGCACGTCGTTGATGCACTTCTCTTTTTCTTTCTTTTTGACTTTATTAACATGTGCTAGAATAGCATAACATCCCTTTTCTAAACACTTCTTGGCTTTCAAACAGGTAATGAGTTTTAGCTTTGAGTTACCCTTCTCTCCATAAATCATCACCGGCATTTTATCCTTACAAGGAATGCGAATTGCCTTCTTGGCACACACAACTTCAGCTCCTACTTTGGACATCCAGTCCATGCCGACTATTACATCAAAACTTCCTAATTCTACGGGTATTAAGTCAATTTTAAATGTTTCTCCGGCTAAATTTATTTTACAATCACGGCAAATTTTATCGGCTTTAATTAGTTTACCATTAGCTAACTCAATCATGTACTTAGCATCTAGAGGTAATGATGAACAATTCAATTTAGCGTGAAAGTCTCTACACACGTAACTTCTATCAGCACCAGTATCAAATATAATAGATGCAGATAAGTTATTAATGGTAAACGTACCCGTAACAAGCTCCGGGTCTTCACACGCCTCTCTAGCATTAATAACAAATGCTCTTCCTCGTGCAGATCCATTATTCTTCTCTGGATTCGGACACTGGCTCTTATAATGACCCTGTTTTCCACACCCATAACAAGTAATGGTAGCCAAAGCAGTTCTATTTGCATTGGTGGCAGGAGTCTTGATACCATTTGTATTTGTAACGAGAGCCCTACAATCTTCAGCAAGATGACCCTTTCGATTACATTTGTTGCATACCACATTACAGTAGCCAGAGTGATGTTTGTGGCATCGGTTACATAAAGGATTTTGTCCTTTGTAACCAAAGCCTGAACCACTACCCGCACCTTGCGTGGTTTCTTGTTTCTTAAAAGATTGTTGTTGATTACCTCGATCATAACTTCCATTCCACTTTCTTTTGTTACCTGATACCTTCACATCAGTATTGGATGCTTTCTTATCCAAGATGACCTGATCCATTAGCTCGTTTGCCATGGTTATAGCTTCATGAATTGTCTTAGGTTTCGATGCTGTAACGTTTGCCTTGACCTTTGTGGGCAAGCCATCTTTGTACATTTCAATCTTCCGTTCTTCGGTTGGAACCAATTCAGGACATAGCAAAACTAATTCCATGAATCGCTGATTGTAGTTGGTGATTTCAGTACCAACAACCTTCAGGCTTCGTAATTCATCTTCCAACTTCCTAACCTCGTTCCTTGGACAATACTCATTGATTAACATTGTTTTGAATTCTTCCCATGGAGTATCATAAGCTACATCTCCTCCTACAGCCTTCACAAAATTTTTCCACCACGTGAGTGCACTATCTTGTAAAGTGCACGATGCATACTTGGTCATGTCCTTTTCAACACAACCACTGATTTTAAACACAGTCTCCATCTTTTCTATCCACCGGGTTAAACCGATTGGTCCTTCTGTTCCACTGAATGATGAGGGCTTGCAAGCTTGAAAAGTTTTGTAGGTGCATCCTACACGAGGATTTGGGTTAACTGCAGCAGCTCTTGCAGCCTCGACCCATAACATTCTGTCGTTCACTCGTTGGTTGATGAATTCCTCGACTTCTTGTTCCGTCATTCGATTCAATCGCGCCATTTCCTAATGAAAGAAAATAATTATTCACATGGATTATTATAGATGTAGTGTGTATTTATAGTACATTATAGCTTGTTAATGATATGAACCAGGTATTATTATAAAAGCCTTTTCTTCTTATTAGCATTTTATAATTATATCTAGGGTAGTACCTACCCGTTAATGTCCATACTTAATAGCTTAGTACAGAACCAATTACTACCATCTAAATAATACTTAACCATGGAAAATTATTGCATTTCATACTTCACTATTTTACATATGCTTATCTTACATCGAATATTAAGCAAACCACACTAGTAATATTATACAAAAAATTATATGATCCCATGGTTTAATACGGCAGTGCATCGTTTGGTCTATTTTCTAGGGCGTTTAGGTTCAAGGAATGGCCTAACGCTTATCCTAGCTGTCTGCCTATATTTTGGCGGTGGGGCTGAAGAACTAGATGCCGGGATAGAACGAATAGGGATAGCGGGAATAGGGGTAGTAGTGTCTAGTGGAGTTGGTGCCACATCATCCTCACTAAACTCGGGATTTGAATTTTCTAATTCATTAGCCTTTCGTTTCTTTCCTAGTTCGAACTTGTCTTTTGTAATTTCCTGTATTTCTTCCTCGGGTTCACTTTCCTCCTCGGGTTCACTTTCCTCCTCGGGTTCAATTTCCGAGTTCTTTATAGTTGGTTCATCCGGAATTTGTGAGTCTTCCCCAAAGATATCATTTTCGTCATCGGATAGGTTAATGACTGGAACACCATCTGAAGATTCTGATTCGGAGTCGCTGAATGTGATAACAAGTTTTGAACCCGACATCTATCACACAACAACTAACCCATTAGTACTACATAATATTTACATATAAATTTTAACCAACAATGATAAGCAATGGTTTTTAAATCAGACCCGGTCAAAGTCCAGACTTACTAATGTATCCTAACGACTTATCAGTTAGACACACTAATGCAAACCTGGTTCGCTAAGACCACCGCTCTGATACCACATGTCATAACCCGTCCTTAACCATAAGAACGAGTTAGATAACGTATGATTTCATTGCGAGGTATTGACCTCTATATGCGACATTTTTAAAAGAACAACTGCATTTATTTTACATTACAAACCATAACTCTTATGTTAATACAAGCTTTAGACAATATAAAGATGATTATCGTTTAGCGATAATCTTAGACTTACAAACTTTACATGTGATGATAACAATACGATTTCTAGCATATTTTACATTACAAATCCTCCGATATGCAGTTTTATTTTTGACACAAATATGCATACTTAAGATCTTGTTTAAATTCAACATGTTGCAGCGGAAGCTTTTAGTTATCACCTGAGAATAGACATGTTTAAAACGTCAACATAAAGTTGGTGAGATATAGGTTTAATGCCAGCAGCGACATAAATATAGACCACAAGATTTCATATGTAAACATTTTAATAAAAATATTCTAAGTGGTTGAGCACTTGATAACCATACTTAACATTTAATCACGTCGCATATTCCCTTTATTATGAAATCTTACTACACCGTACCAAGTGTAGTCACGAAACGAAGTACTGTGCAACCGTTGAATACTGGTCGTCCAGTCCGGTTGGGGTTGTCAGGCCCGATAGATCTATCAATAGGATTCGCGTTTACAATACCGCTGTAAATAATAGTTACCAAGCTACAGGGAAGTATGCCAGTGGTACAACTCAACGTAGAATATATTTTTCAGTTACTTGTGTCCATATCGTAAAACATAAAATACATGTATTCTCATCCCGAAATATTTAGAGTTTAAAAGTGGGACTATATACTCACTTTTCCCTTGAAGATATATATATTTTGACTTGGTCTCCGGTTGATATCACGAACCTATCCATATATAGTTTATCAATATATTTCCATTTTAAACAATCGTCACATATATATACTTATTATACTTTTAATAGTTTTAATAATTTCTTAGTCCGTAGTTAGCAGTCCGATGTTAGTAATTCAATTTTAATGGTTCATATTTAGGTGTTTAATAAATAAAACCCCCATCGAAATAAATAAAACCCCATCGTATTTGTATTGGTCGGGATTAATCTTGACCCACGGTACCGGTGTTGTCAAATGACGTGTTGCGTACAATCATGGGATCTTATGATTAATCTTCTCGTATTGTTTACGGGTGGTCCTGAAATATATAAAATTAAATTATGAGTACATATATATAAAATATCTTGTTATTTTAGAAAGATGTGATTCATTTAATTTTTCTCCAATTATTTTCGTGGCTAAACTAGTTTTGGATATCCGATCTTGTTTTGGTCATAGTTTCTTCGTTACAACTCCGTTTTCGTTGGTTCAACTTGCCACTTCCTTGGATCGAGTTCTTCTTTAAGACTATTAACTGTAAATACCTTAGTTTATATTCGAAATCACAGGTCATAGGTCAAACTTTGGTGAAACTTATGAAGTTAATCATTTTCCCTTATGTAAACAACATTAAATGATTATTTTTCTAAAAATACTTATACTTTGAGTTAAATCATGAAATTTTTATGTGTTATCATATTCATAGTAAATATCATTTTTCCAGAAAATAAACCTCCAATTCAAGGTTCAAAATAGTTTTTAATTATCCAACCCAAAACCGCCCCCGGTTGCACTCCGACGTCGTAAAAACAGTTTTTAAGGTGTTCTTTGAAAAACCAAGTTATACCTTGTTAAATTAGCATATATTTATGATATATTACATGTATTGAAGTATTTTAAAAGTTAAGTTAGAAGGATCTATTTAGTTTGCAAACAAGTTTGAAAACATTCAAACTATGTTCTTGTTGTTAAAATTTTATACCATAAAATAAGATAGCTATATATATATATGAATCGAATAAGGTTATGAACAAAGTTACTACCTCAAGTTACTTGGACAAGATTGCTGTAAAAGAGAAGTAAAAACCTAGAACCAAAAGAGTAATGGAGTTGGATCAAAAGGTTGGAAATAAACTTGTATTCTTGAAAGGATTATTGAAGTGTTCTTGGAAGGTTTTTCTTATGATGATTAAGGGTTGTTTTTGAGCTAGATCTTCATGGTAACTTGCTGAATTGTTGAAGGTGTTTAAGGGTTATGGAAGAGTGTGTGTTTAACTAAGAAATGATGTAGAAATTTGAATCAAAATGAAGTGCCCATGAAGCTTATAAAAAACGTGGAACTAAGGTGTTCATGACAAGATTTTAGTTTGTTATCTTATGTAATTAGTCAATAAGCTTCCAAATTCCAATTACCTTATACCTAGGGCATGAACAAGGGCTGGTTGGTGGTGATTTGATGTGTATATACTAATAGTAAATACGTATAGAAGCTAGGTATGATACGGGTACATATACTCCAGATATACGTATAGAAATCTTGTGAAAACGGAATGAGAATTCAAATATAGCTATCTTTTGTGAATATACTTATATGGTTTTATGTATTTAAGTCCTTAAAAAGTGATTAAATACATTATATATACGATATATGTATAAACATTATAGGTCATAAGTATTTATGTCAAATGACGTTACGTATGGTTATCGTTTTGAAAACTTAAGTTAGTAGTTTCAAAATATACTTATAACTTATTGTTATTAATACAAAATGAGATATTAAAACATTCTTAGATCATGTTAAATATGTATATATACATATATATACACAAACGTATAATTATCATATGTTATATAGTTCGTGATATCATCGGTCAAACTAGACGGTCAAACGTTGTGTAAAACTCTTTTCGAAAACATAAGTTTCAATAATTTGGATTGCTTATCATGTTGGTAAGGTTTAATTTATGTAAATATTAATCTTATAAGTATAGATTGATCGAAAAAGTTCGGGTCATTACAAGTGGATAGAGCTAAAGTAGATGTAATTGCTAAACTTCCACATCCCACCAATGTTAGAGGAGTTAGGAGTTTTCTAGGGTATGCCGGTTTTTACCGACGTTTCATAAAAGATTTTTCTAAAATTGCCACTCCTATGAATAAACTCCTAGAAAAGGATGCTCCATTCATCTTTTCGGATGAATGCATCAAATCTTTTAATATTCTTAAAGAAAAACTTACTAATGCGCCGATCATGATAACTCCAAATTGGAATCTACCGTTTGAACTGATGTGCGATGCAAGTGATTTTGCAATGGGAGCCATTTTAGGACAAAGGATTGAAAAACGATTTCAACCTATTTATTATGCTAGTAAGACATTACAAGGAGCACAAACGAATTATACAACTACTAAAAAAGAACTCCTTGCTATCGTCTTTGCTTTTGACAAATTTCGTTCATATCTCGTTCTAGCTAAAATGGTGGTCTATACCGACCATTCTGCTCTTAGATACCTATTTTCAAAACAAGATGCCAAACCAAGATTAATCCGTTGGATCTTACTCTTACAAGAGTTCGATATTGAAATCCGAGATAAAAAGGGAGTAGAAAATCTCGCCGCTGATCATCTTTCTCGTTTTGAAAATCTTGAATTAGAAGTTCTAAATGAATCGGCCATACAAGATAACTTTCCTGATGAATATCTATTGAAGATAGATTATAGTGAAATTTCATGGTTTGCAGACTATGCAAACTACTTAGTATTTGGATTCCTTGAAAAAGGGTTGTCGTACCAAAAATGAAAGAAATTCTTTAGTGATATGAAACACTATTTCTGGGAAGATTCACATTTGTTTAAAAGTTGTCCCGATGGAATAATACGCCGATGTGTATTCGGGGATGAAGCTAGTCAAATCTTAAACCATTGTCACACAGGACCAACAGGAGGGCATTATGGGCCTCAACTAACAGCAAGAAAAGTTTACGATGCTGGATTCTATTGGCCTACAATTTTCAAAGACGCACACCTTCTTTGCAAATCCTGTGATGCTTGTCAAAGGGCCGGAAAAATAAGTCAACGTGATGAAATGCCACAAAATGTCATTCAAGTATGTGAAGTATTTGACGTTTGGGGTATTGACTTTATGGGTCCATTTCCAAAATCTCATAATAATCTCTACGTTCTCGTTGCCATTGATTATGTATCTAAATGGGCGGAAGCACAAGCTCTCCCAACTAACGATGCACGAGTTGTAGTCAACTTTTTAAAACGTCTTTTTGCAAGGTTCGGAACACCGAAAGCTTTAATAAGTGATCGGGGTACTCTTTTTTGTAACAATCAACTTGAGAAAGTTCTCAAAAGATATGGAGTAACTCATAAAATCTTAACCGCTTATCATCCACAAACAAGTGGACAAGTTGAAAATACCAACCGAGCTTTAAAACGTATTCTAGAGAAAACCGTAGGATCAAATTCAAAGGAATGGTCCATGAAATTAGAGGATGCACTCTGGGCTTTTAGAACAGCCTACAAAACTCCAATTGGAACCACACCTTTTAGACTCATTTACGGAAAAGCATGTCACCTTCCAGTAGAAATTGAGCACAAAGCATTTTGGGCTTTGAAGACATGTAATCTTGATTTACATGAAGCCGGACGTCTACGGTTAAGTCAATTAAACGAATTAGAAGAATTAAGACATGAAGCATATGAAAATTCATTAACATATAAAGAAAGAACGAAGAACTAGCATGATAAAAGAATCAGAAGTTCAAAAGAATTTAAAGAAGGAGGCAGAGTTCTTCTTTTCAATTCACGATTCAAGCTATTTCCTGGAAAATTGAAATCAAGATGGTCTGGACCATTCATAGTCAAAAGAGTTTTCCCATATGGAACAGTAGAGTTAATAAATTCAAATGGGATTGAATTTAAAGTTAATGGTCACAGAGTTAAACATTACATAGATAATCTAATGGAAGTTGAAGATGAAGTTAATCACAATTTCGACACCACAGCTAACTAAGTGTGGGAAGGTTCAAATCTTTTTAGGGTAATATATATTTCTGTTAGAGTTAGTTATTCTATTTTCGTGTAATTTCCGAGAATCGAATCCGAATGGTCTTTCCCTAGCAGACCCTAAAGAACTAGTCTTCTCCCCCCATTCTGAATTTTTTTATAGGTTTTACGAAATGATGAATTCCTTTGATCTGAACCATGGTCTAATGCTACATGCTATGATTACTAAACGTAATAATGACATACTTCCGAGTGAACTGGTATCATTCATAAGAAGCAAAATGGACGGAGTAAGAAAAGAACTCAGAAAAGATCATCATAAGATACATTTTAGTAAAGGAAAATCAAAATCCGCAACTAAAAGAAGAGCACGATACCTTGAAAGATGTTATAAATGCGGAAAATGGTCACACAAAGGTAAATGTTCAAATAATCAAACATATTCAAATACCGAATTTGTTACTCTATGCAGAGAAGGACCATTCATATGTTTAGAAGAAAAGATATTGAATATTCGAGGTTATGCTTATGTAGCTATGGAAAACCAAATCACACGACTCTCATATGAGTCGGCTAAAGCAGGTCTCTAAGAATTCTATCTCACAGGTAAGTATGTACAGTTTTTATTTTTATTTTTATTGCTTTTAACCTTTTGATAATAAACGCTGAATCGTTCGTTATAAAGTATTAAATTGGTATTCAATAAAATTAGGTATGCGTAACCGAAATTATTGATATCATACAAAAATTTATTACATCACTGCGAAATTTACCGTTTATTCTTAAGGTATAAATATCTTTAATCAATCAACCCAAAATATTTCAGAAATTCGTCAGGAGTAAAACTAGGTAATATAGCCGAAATTACTTTACCGAAAATAGGGGCGTATATTTTTGATAATATTTGATTAATTAAAGTGGGATAAAAGACCAAAAAGATTTTTAATTTTATTTTTTTACCATGTTTTTAAATTTAATATATAAATATTAAATTATTATTGTAAACTTTTTAAAATCAATATAATTAAGTTTGTAAATATTTAAAAAATTAATATTTTTAATATAAGTTTGTATGTATAAAAACAAAAATATAATATAAGTTTGGTGTGAATTTTTAATTTTAATAATATGAATTTTTAATTTTATGCATTTTAAATTTAAGTTTGTTGTGAATTTAAAAACAAAAATGTACTTTATTTCATTAAGTTAAAAATATGATTTTTTTAAAAAATTCGTCGTGAGTTGAAAACTAGGTCGTTGAACCGAAATTGCTTTACCCGAGGGCGGGACGAGAACTTTTATTATCATTATTTTTAATCTTATTGAATTAATGTATGCCAAAAACATTTAAAAAAACCCAAAAATCTTTGCTTTTAAAACAACGCTTAAAAATGACAAATTTTAAAATTTTGTCGAGGGACGGACTAGGACAACGATCCGAAACGACCTCGTCCTAAATAAAAAGGAAAACAAAATTTTTAAAATTTAATTAATTATTTTGTGTTAAAAGTTATAAGGTTTTTTTTTTAAAAATAAAAATAAAAAAAAATTACCAGGACCCCATGCGATCGCATGGGGTTTGGCCAGTATATCCATACGATTGCATGGTGCCAAAAATCTGGACAGGATCAAATACCCATCGAACTGCTTCTGCTCTCCCCACAACACACACAATACACGAACATACAGACACATACACTCCTAAATTCGCCATTTTTTCACCAAATTCAACCAAATTTCATCCTACAATCCGCTCTAATCATGCCTAGGTTCGCATTTTTCAACAAGAAGGTAAAAATTACACCTCTAAACTCTTAAAATTCTTAATTTTTGTGATAATTACCAATATTTTACCTAATTTAATTTTGTTAATTTCTAGTGTAATTAGAGTTAAATTGTTAGTATTTTATGCATGTATAACCTAGATTGATGCTATTTAACATGATTTGAAGCCAAAAACTTCAAATTTTTTAGGAATCTAGGGTTTGTGTTCTTAAGCAATTTGGGGCTTTTTGATATAAACAGGTTATGGCCGATTTTTGTCATGAATTATTGCTAAATTAAGTAGTGTAACATGTTTAGGTAGCTAAATGATCCAAACTTTGATCCTAAACATGATTTTTGAGAATTAAAGTGGACTTTTTAGGTATAAAATTCATGAACTTGATTAAATTGATGTAAATGCCATTTGAAACTTGTTTAATTGCTAGTAATGGTTGTTTTAACATGTTATTTGAGTTAAATGTTTATGAACTTTGTAAACATTTTCATATATGCTTATTTGAAAAAGTGTAGAATTGTAAAAATTGTGAAAATGTGTATAAGTTTAATTTTGATTGAACATGTTATTGTAATTGTTTCAACTTGTTATTTTGCTAACACTAATGCATATTTGGATGCACAAATTTTTTGTTTAATGTGTTTTGCAGAGAAATACCGATACTGATGGTGCTTCATCATCATCTAGGCAACCTGCTCCAGAACCTGAACCAGAAATGCAATATGAGCCACAATATGAACCACAATATGAACCGGAGCAACAACAGGAACAAAAACAACAACCTGATCAACACGTACCTTATTATGATCCGCAACAAGAATATGTTGATGCCTACGTAGTATTTCTGATGCATCCAATAGTACAACACCCAACGATTCATGAAGAACAGTTGCATCCTAATCTGAGATTTGATCGAAGTTGGAAAGATTACCCAACATATCAAAGTAACAAATTCAAACTGGTACCGAAAAATGTAGAAGTGCCAAGGGTAATCGATTGGGAGCCTTTGGAAAGGGTCCAACTAGCTAACCGTGTTAGACTGCTACTGATCCAAAGGTATGACAGCTCTTCTTTTCCCGATTGGGAACGTTTATTCACCATTCGTAGGCCTGTATATAAGGAATGGTGTGTTGAGCTTATGAGTACTATAGCGTTAAATGCGGATGTAGATAGGTTAGATGATAGAAGTTTTCTTAGATTTATACTTGGCCGTAGGATATATAGGATGTCCATGCTGGGCATGGCCAGGGCTTTACATATATATACGCCCGCTGAATTACTATTACCCGATTGTACAAACTTGATTTATCATGGTGAAAGGGTAGATAGGAATTTTGATGCTAACGCCGTCTGGAGGCGTATGTCAGATTATAATGTTTTTGGGCGGGCAGGAACACACTCCTACTTACATATTAACAGAGCCGAGCTTCGTATAATTCATAGATTTCTGGCTAACTCGATTACATAGAGAGGTCACAACAAGGAGAAAATGACCTTACATGATTTATTTTACCTAAAGTGTATTCGAGACCCAAGAGGCTTTGTTAATATCCCTTACTGTGTTTGTTTTTATTTGTCAAAGATGGTGGAAGGAATACAGGAAGGGGGAGTAATATGAGGAGGTATTTTTGTTACTCTCATTGGAGAGTATTTGGGTGTAGATAGGGATCAAGGGGGTCCAATTTTGGTATGTAGGGAATAGGTTGAGCCTTTAGGATTGAGGGTCTATCAGGGTGCTAAGGTATTAAAGAGCAGACGCAACCAGGCAGTACCCTATGATGGTAATCATCCACAGGTAGAGAGAGGTTCAGATGAGAAAATAGAGGAAGCGGATGACATTAGAGATGTCATTAGGGAGGCTATGACTGACGTCTACCAGCGTATAGATGAGGTAGAAATGACAAACGAGGATAGATTTAGTCGGTTAGAGCAGTGGCAAGCCCGGAATGAGTACGAGCATTCCAGGCAACGACAGCATGATAGATGGGACTATCATCAGCGTCAGATCATGAGTCGGCTATCACCTCAGGATCACTACGTACCGACCCGACCCGCTTACTATCCTCCACACCATCCCGAGATGAGACCACCATTTACTCTCTACGACCCTAACCAGGCCTATCAGTACACCTATTACCAACCATGGAACCCAACCGACGACATGAACTGGAACCCCTATCCAGATTGATATAGTTCCCGTTGGTGATTTCTATGATTTTTATCTTTTTATTATTTATTATTTCTATTTATTTATGTTTAAACATTATATTTTGATTTGATACTTTTATGTAAGTTTAATATTTTTACTATGTTGTATTAATATTTCATATTTGATTTGAAAGTGGGATGTTAAGTCCCATTTTAAATTACCATGCATGTTATTATTTGTATGTATGTATATTGTCAATTGTACACAACAGGGTAAAACAGCGCATTTTCAAAGACTGGCATTAAGTTCAGCAAAAGCTACTAATTTTGACGACAAAACGAAAAACAAATGTGATGTAACAACAAGACGGAATGAACAAATGATGTGCACCATTTATCATTCAGCAAACAAACGCCAATATGTTTGGAAACTTTGGTAAAATTTAATCATTTTTCTACGCTAATCACCCTCAATAATTTAAATTGTTACTGATTTCTTGCAAATGAGGGCATTGCAAGATCTTAAGTGTGGGAAGGGATTAAATTCTTTCGAATTTTTAAAATTTTAACTTATACACTTGGTTACCATTAAAAATACTAGTAACGCAGTAGTTGTATTAGAATCTAGTGCTCTCTGATAATAAAGAACAGCCATAGTCTTATATACTGACTACCCAATTCTAGTAAAATTTTTTAAAATTTTCAATTAAATGAATTCAAAATCATGTTTATACATATTTATGAACGATAAAACTAGGTGTTAACACCGAAATTATTGTTACCTCAGAAAGGACATAAATTGAGAAACAACCCAAAATGTTAGAATTCATTTAAAATGGAATAGAGGACAATAAAAAGGCAAAGAAAGGAAAATAAAAGTCAAGTGTGGACAAAATTTACCAAGTTATTTAAAACATATATCACATATTTTTGTACAAATAACTGAAGATACTTTTGTTTTGGACAAATTTTATCAGTTTTACCCAATTTCTTATAATATATTTGAAAGAAAAGATGGATCTACATGATGAATCAATTACATCATTAAAAGGAAGTAAAGTCTTCCGAAAAAGAAACGCGCTTCTTGATTTAGGTCAGGAAGTTGTCGTCCAGACCAGTTGTAGAGTCTACGAAAAACCTTGAAAAGTTTTCTCGAAAATCAGCTGGAAATCCACGGACCTCAGCATCAAACAGGGTCGCCAAGTGGTCAGACTTATCCTAACCATGAGAGGATCTGTCTCGTAAAATAGGGAGGGCGCCGTGCAAATTAGCTTGATAAGACTAATGAATCAGACCCCCAGAAAGGATAATCTCCTTAAAGATTAAAAATCAGCTTTTAAGACTGATATTACTCAATCCTTGAGATTGACCTTAAAGATTGAGAATTACAAACTCATGGAATTCGATGAAATCTAAACTCGAGCTTGAACGAGAAAATATTTTGATCAAATTAAAACCAATTTGTTTTCTGAAAACCTATTTTCAATGCGTTCATTACCGTTGAACGTAAAATCCTAGGAATTCACCTGGAATTCATTAGGTCACCTGAACCAAATCGGGTGTCAACCGTAAGAACGGTGGTTGCATAACATGGTCGAAGACAGGACCTTGTGCCAGACCGAAAAATTATAGGGTGATCTTTACTATTGCTCCTACAAAGGATAGTAATTGCATCCGACACGTTGTAGACCATGAACATCTGCATGTCATTAGACATCGCCTTAACAGTTGCTTGTTCACTGCTTTCCTTTACAATCGGATAGTAGTTTACCGAAAGGTAATATACGGAGCAAGTATACTGGACATTTTGCTTTCCTAATACAAGGTTAGCAAGTGGGTGACACAAAACCATAAGTTTTGAGCTAAAATTTTCAAATCTGAAACCCACCAAACCCACAAAAATATTTTGTAAACACCGGTGAAGGGTTATTCCGGAAAACTTATCTAGGGTAAAAGCTAGAATAAATTTTCAAAAGATCAAATATTTTCATAAAGATCCAATTTTCTAAAGGATCTAAATTTTCATAGTCATGTGGGACTGTAAACCACATCGTTATTATCATTGTTCATACCGCCGTATAAAAATCACTGATGTACAAAGTGTGAAAAATAAAGAAGTGATTCTAGTATTTTTATTTCAAGACTATATTGCTTGAGGACAAGCAACGCTCAAGTGTGGGAATATTTGATAATGCTAAAAACGAACATATATTTCGTAGCATTATCCCTCAAGAAAGACAAGCTTTTAGTTGCAATTGTTCTATTTACAAGTGATATTCGTTTAAATAATAAAAGGTGAAGACAAAAGACAGATTCGACGAATTGAAGACGCAAACGACCAAAAAGCTAAAAAGTACAAATTACAATCAAAGTGGTTCCAATTATTGATAAGAAACGTCTCAAAATTACAAGAGTACAAGACGCAAAACGCAAAATACAAGATATTAAATTGTACGCAAGGACGTTTGAAAATCCAGAACCGGGACCAAAGTCAACTCTCAACGCTCGACGCAACGGTGCTAAAATTACAAGTTAACTATGCACATAAATATAATATAATATATAAATAATTCTTAAAAATTATATATATATATATATATATATTATATATATTTATAAAACCGTCGGCAAGAAGCAAACAACAAATGTGAGCTGTCCTAGCTGGCCATGCGATCGCATGGCCAGGAAGAAGGAATTCCATGCTATCGCATGGCTCCAAATTGAGGGTCAGGTCCTATAAATTTCGCAGTTTTGGTCGAACAAAAACACATCTTTTAATTTTAATTTTAATTTTAATAATAAGGGTATGTTAGCGAATGTTGTAAGGGTGTAAGTCGAAATTCTGTCCGTGTAACGCTACGCTATTATTAATCATTGTAAGTTATGTTCAACCTTTTTAAATTAATGTCTCGTAGCTAAGTTATTATTATGCTTATTTAAGCCGAAGTAATCGTGATGTTGGGCTAAATATTAAAATTGGGTAATTGGGCTTTGTACCATAATTGGGGTTTAGACAAAAGAACGACACTTGTGGAAATTAGACTATGGGCTAATAATGGGCTTTATATTTGTTTAATTAAATGATATTTTGTTAATTTAATATAAAGATTTACAATTGGACGTACCTATAAATAACCACATACACTCGATCGGACATGATGGGCGGGATATTTATAAGTACTAATAATCGTTCATTTAACCAGACACGGGAATGGATTAATAGTCAATGGACTTATTAAAACAGGGGTGAATTGTATACAAGGAAACTTGATGTAATTATAGTTTAAGTCCCCAATTAGTTGGAAAATTTGACTTCGGATATAAGGATAATTTGATGAGGACACTCGCACTTTATATTTATGACTGATGAACTATTATGGACAAAAACCAGACGGACATATTGAATAATCCAGGACAAAGGACAATTAACCCATGGGAATAAAGTAAAATCAACACGTCAAACATCATGATTACGGAAGTTTAAATAAGCATAATTCCTTTATTTCATATTTAATTGCACTTTTAATTATCGCACTTTTATTTACTGTCATTTTATTTAAATGCACTTTTAATTATCGTACTTTTTAATTATCGCAATTTTATTTATCGTCATTTTATTTATCGCATTTTTATTTATCGCAATTTCATTATCATTATTTACTTTACGCTTAAAATTAAGTTATATTTATTTTTAATATTTTACATTAGGTTTTAACTGCGACTTAAGTTTTAAAATCGATAAACCGGTCATTAAACTGTAAAAACCCCCTTTTTATAATAATAATACTACTTATATATATATTTATATTTTTACAAATATAGTTTTTAAAAATATAGCGCTAAACTTGGCTAAGATCTCTGTGGAACGAACCGGACTTACTAAAAACTACACTACTGTACGATTAGGTACACTGCCTATAAGTGTTGTAGCAAGGTTTAGGTATATCCACTCTATAAATAAATAAATAACTTGTGTAAAATTATATCGTATTTAATAGTAATTCCTAGTAAAAATTAATACTACTTCGTATACACCTCGCATAACATCAATAACTTATTAAATATAATTATTTTAATTAAACTTATGTTTTCAAAAATAAATATTAATATTATAAGAAATAATATTATAACTTATGATATTAAGATTAAATTAATATTAAATATAAAAGTTGACTTAGGTTGACTAGGGTTGACTTTTGAGTTGACTTTAGGTTGACTTAAGTTGACTTTTAAAATAAGGAAAATTTCTAAATGAGGAAACTTTCTAAAAATAGAAACTTTTCAAAAAATAGAAACTTTCCAAAAATAGAAACTATCCAAATGTAACGACCCAAACCGTCGCTTTCCGACCCATAATTTTTTTTTTCCTTTTTAATACAGTAAAGTCTGCAACATTAGTCCATTTACGTTTCTGAAATCATCATCATTACAATGTTAAGTTTAAACATCTTTAAAACATACAATATATAAATTAAGTTTACAAAATGGGAATACAACCCGGGACCCATTTGACGTATCCAAAATATATTTCATGACCCGACTAATTCACTTTACAACTAAAACCGAGCATGGTGATTGGGAACGCTACCCAATCCAAAATAAAAGTCTAAAACAAGCCTTAAGCACTAGTCCCCATGCAAGCCCGATCTACCACTTGCAACCTATAAAAATGTAAACAACGAGAGGGTAAGCTAATTGCTTAGTGAGTAAAACATTTATACACATACATATATAGTTTACCTACACGCATACCCAACACATAACACGTATTCACGTATAAGCAATCTAGCATTACCACATACAACAATCAACAACATTAGTATATAAACTGCCACAATAATATACTAAATCATAACAATGCATAAACATACCAAACCATTCCCCGCTATGGCACTACCAACTTGTAGACAACCAATAACGTCGAGTCTCACTCATATGATGTCATCGACTTGTGAATCATCATAAGGTGTCACCGACTTGTGAATTACCAAAGGGTGTCATCGACTTGTGAATCCCCCACCAATACATATGGGTCACCGAATTGTGAACGCCATGTGGTGTCACCGACTTGTGAAGCACCACTAAGTGTCACCGACTTGTGAAACACTATGAAGTGTCACCGACTTGTGAATCACTTCCCGACATATGGTGTCATCGACTTGTGAATCACCATTAGGTGTTACCAACTTGTGAATCACCTACCGAGACACTACCGACTTGTAGTTCTCATCCCATCATACCAACAAATAAGTCACCGACTTGTGACACATACCAACATAATACTCACGATGTGGGACCGAAGACCCACATCGCACACGAGTAAATAAACTACTTACATACATGTATAAATATTCCACTCACCTCGATTACTTGAAGAAGCGTAACTCGCAAACTTGAACTTCTTCCACCGAATTCACGTATATCACCTACGCAAATCATACATGTAAATAAGCTACAACTTAAGCTTATTCGACTTAAAACATCACAAGTGTAATTTTGACTATTTACACTTGACCAACTTTGACTAAGTCAAATCTCGCCCGAACTTCTCATAATCACAATCAACTTGTGATTATGTTCCAATAGCATCTTTTAAACAAGGTTTGATCAACCAATCTCCCATTTGGACTCACGACCCGCCCAAATTGACCTAAAGTGTAATTTACACCTTTTTGCACTTTTAACGATACTCGAAAGTCTAAAACTAACGAGACCACTTCTCGCATTCTTGAAATATCTAAATACACCTCTTTTATTCTTTGAACGCATTTTAATTCGACATTTACACAAAATCCCATTTTGACCTAAAATCGAGTCAAAACACTCATTTTACATTTGTAAGATCCTGTCTTTGCAGTTGTATGGGACGCCGTCCAAATGGATGGGACGCCGTCCAAGTGTGAAGGACTGGACGCCGTCCAGATTAACTGGCGGGCCAGTTGTCTTGTTTTAGACATTACAAATGGGTATTTTGGTAATTTCACTTTGTGGACTAATTTAAGGCCCTAGATTCAGTTTTGGAGCACCATTTACTCCATTTCCAATAACCACACCTCTTCTAATTCAATTCTAGAGAGAGAGAAGAGTTCTAGTGTGAGAAAGCTCAATCCAAAGAGGAAAAAGCTAGTTTTGGGCCAAAGTACGTGTTTTAAAGTTATTCATCTACTTCCTAGCTACGTTGTGATAGTAGTGGTAAGTCCTAAACCTAATTTCCTTATTCTAAGTTGTTTAAGGGTTAGGGTTTGGGTTATAATTGAACCTAAAACCCATATTATGTGATTTTGGGTGCTCTTGGTTAAGATTGAGTCATGAAGACTCAATAGTGACTAACCTAGGGTTTCAAAGTGTAAATTGGTGTTTGTGAGTCTTAAATTGGTTAGGTAACTACTAGCACACCTAGATGTGATGTAAGTGGGTGTTATTTGGGCAATTGGTGACCAAATGGGTGTGTGAACCTTTAGATGGGTCAAAAGGGTCTTTGATGACCTAAGTTGTCTAAATGTGTGTGAAAATGCGATAACCTTGTGTTAATGAATGAGTTAAGACCCAAAACTTGTTAGTTTTAGGGTTTTGGTGAAGTCGACCTAATATCATGATTAAGAGTGCAAATGGGTCAAAATTTCACTACGGGTCAAAATGATACTAGGATGACGAGTGAGTTGGTTGACCAACTCGATTGTGTGATTGATTATGAAATGTCCCGTTCTTATTGATTAAAAACGTTCCATATTAATTGATTTCGTTGCGAGGTTTTGACCTCTATATGAGACGTTTTTCAAAGACTGCATTCATTTTAAACAAACCATAACCTTTATTTCATAAATAAAGGTTTAAAAAGCTTTACGTAGATTATCAAATAATGATAATCTAAAATATCCTGTTTACGCACGACCATTGCATAATGGTTTACAATACAAATATGTTACATCGAAATCAGTTTCTTGAATGCAGTTTTTACATAATATCATACAAACATGGACTCCAAATCTTGTCCTTATTTTAGTATGCAACAGTGGAAGCTCTTAGTATTCACCTGAGAATAAACATGCTTTAAACGTCAACAAAAATGTTGGTGAGTTATAGGTTTAACCTATATATATCAAATCGTAACAATAGACCACAAGATTTCATATTTCAATACACATCCCATACATAGAGATAAAAATCATTCATATGGTGAACACCTGGTAACCGACATTAACAAGATGCATATATATAAGAATATCCCCATCATTCCGGGACACCCTTCGGATATGATATAAATTTCGAAGTACTAAAGCATCTGGTACTTTGGATGGGGTTTGTTAGGCCCAATAGATCTATCTTTAGGATTCGCGTCAATTAGGGTGTTTGTTCCCTAATTCTTAGATTACCAGACTTAATAAAAAGGGGCATATTCGATTTTGATAATTCAACTATAGAATGTAGTTTCACGTACTTGTGTCTATTTTGTAAATCATTTATAAAACCTGCATGTATTCTCATCCCAAAAATATTAGATTTTAAAAGTGGGACTATAACTCACTTTCACAGATTTTTACTTCGTCGGGAAGTAAGACTTGGCCACTGGTTGATTCACGAACCTATAACAATATATACATATATATCAAAGTATGTTCAAAATATATTTACAACACTTTTAATATATTTTGATGTTTTAAGTTTATTAAGTCAGCTGTCCTCGTTAGTAACCTACAACTAGTTGTCCACAGTTAGATGTACAGAAATAAATCGGTAAATATTATCTTGAATCAATCCACGACCCAGTGTATACGTATCTCAGTATTGATCACAACTCAAACTATATATATTTTGGAATCAACCTCAACCCTGTATAGCTAACTCCAACATTCACATATAGAGTGTCTTTGGTTGTTCCGAAATATATATAGATGTGTCGACATGATAGGTTGAAAAATTGTATACGTGTCTATGGTATCTCAAGATTACATAATATACAATACAAGTTGATTAAGTTATGGTTGGAATAGATTTGTTACCAATTTTCACGTAGCTAAAATGAGAAAAATTATCCAATCTTGTTTTACCCATAACTTCTTCATTTTAAATCCGTTTTGAGTGAATCAAATTGCTATGGTTTCATATTGAACTCTATTTTATGAATCTAAACAGAAGAAGTATAGGTTTATAGTCGGAAAAATAAGTTACAAGTCGTTTTTGTAAAGGTAGTCATTTCAGTCGAAAGAACGACGTCTAGATGACCATTTTAGAAAACATACTTCCACTTTGAGTTTAACCATAATTTTTGGATATAGTTTCATGTTCATAATAAAAATCATTTTCCCAGAATAACAACTTTTAAATCAAAGTTTATCATAGTTTTTAATTAACTAACCCAAAACAGCCCGCGGTGTTACTACGACGGCGTAAATCCGGTTTTACGGTGTTTTTTGTGTTTCCAGGTTTTAAATCATTAAGTTAGCATATCATATAGATATAGAACATGTGTTTAGTTGATTTTAAAAGTCAAGTTAGAAGGATTAACTTTTATTTGCGAACAAGTTTAGAATTAACTAAACTATGTTCTAGTGATTACAAGTTTAAACCTTTAAATAAGATAGCTTTATATGTATGAATCGAATGATGTTATGAACATCATTACTACCTCAATTTCCTTGTATAAACCTACCGGAAATGAGAAAAATAGATCTAGTTTCAAAGGATCCTTGGATGGCTTGAAAGTTCTTGAAGCAGAATCATGACACGAAAACAATTTCAAGTAAGATTTCCACTCGAAATAAGATTGTTATAGTTATAGAAATTGAATTAAAGTTTGAATATGATTATTACCTTGTATTAGAAAGATAACCTACTGTAAGTAACAAAGGTTTCTTGATCTTGGATGATTACTTGGAATGGATTTAGAAAACATGGAAGTAAACTTGCAATCTTGGAAGTATTCTTGATTTTATGAAACTAGAACTTTTGGAATTTATGAAGAACACTTAGAACTTGAAGAGAGAACTTGAGAGAGATCAATTAGATGAAGAAAATTGAAGAATGAAAGTGTTTGTAGGTGTTTTTGGTCGTTGGTGTATGGATTAGATATAAAGGATATGTAATTTTGTTTTCATGTTAATAAGTCATGAATGATTACTCATATTTTTGTAATTTTATGAGATATTTCATGCTAGTTGCCAAATGATGGTTCCCACATGTGTTAGGTGACTCACATGGGCTGCTAAGAGCTGATCATTAGAGTGTATATACCAATAGTACATACATCTAAAAGCTGTGTATTGTACGAGTACGAATACGGGTGCATACGAGTAGAATTGTTGATGAAACTGAACGAGGATGTAATTGTAAGCATTTTTGTTAAGTAGAAGTATTTTGATAAGTGTCTTGAAGTCTTTCAAAAGTGTATGAATACATATTAAAACACTACATGTATATACATTTTAACTGAGTCGTTAAGTCATCGTTAGTAGTTACATGTAAATGTTGTTTTGAAACCTTTAGGTTAACGATCTTGTTGAATGTTGTTAACCCATTGTTTATTATAAAAATTGAGATGTTAAATTGTTATATTATCATGATATTATGATATATAATATATCTTAGTATGATATATATACAGTTAAATGCCGTTACAACGATAATCGTTACATATATGTCTCGTTTCGTAATCATTAAGTTAGTAGTCTTATTTTTACATATGTATTTCATTGTTAATACACTTAATAATATATTTACTTATCATTTAACATAATTTACCAAGTGTATCAATATCTTAATATGATTCATATGTACCTAGTAAAACGTTGTTATAATGATAATCGTTATATATATCGTTTTCGAGTTTCTTAAATTAATAGTCTCATTTTTATGTATATAACTCATTGTTAAAATACCTAATGAGATACATACTTATAATAAAATCATGTTAAATATATATATAACCATATATATGTCATCGTATAGTTTTTACAAGTTTTAACGTTCGTGAATCACCGGTCAACTTGGATGGTCAATTGTCTATATGAAACCTATTTCAATTAATCAAGTCTTAACAAGTTTGATTGCTTAACATGTTGGAAACACTTAATCATGTAAATAACAATTTCATTTAATATATATATATATAAACATGGAAAAGTTCGGGTCACACGTCGATCTTCTCTTCCTCATCTTCGAACGCTCCCGGACACAATAGGCACAATTCTGTGAATCCTCTTTCGTACGTGGTAATATCAAATCCTTGGGTTCGTAACCCTCTAAGTTCTGTCTTGAGCTTATTGACCTCAGTTCTGGGACGGTACTTCTCGTTCATCAAGTGCTTGAATGCTGACCACGGTAGTGTGTACGCATCATCTTGTCCCACTTGCTCTAGATTGGTATTCCACCATGTTAACGCAGAACCTGTGAAGGTATGCGTAGCGTACTTCACTTTGTCCTCTTCAGTACACTTACTTATGGCAAACACCGATTCGACCTTCTCGGTCCACCGTTTCAATCCGATCGGTCCTTCGGTTCCATCAAATTTCAAAGGTTTGCAGGCAGTGAATTCTTTGTAGGTGCATCCTACATGATTTCCTGTACTGCTAGATCCAAGGTTATTGTTGGTATGTAGCGCAGCCTGTACTGCAGCTATGTTTGAAGCTAGAAAAGTACGGAATTCTTCTTCATTCATATTCACGGTGTGTCGAGTAGTCGGTGCCATTTCCTTCAAAATAGTCAAATGGAACAAGTTAATCATACAGAATATTAAGAGTAGTTAATAGTATTTCGTAGCATAATATGAACTCATTTATAAAAGCTTTTTCTTCATATTAGCGTTTTATAAGTTTAAATTCGGGTAGTACCTACCCGTTAAGTTCATACTTAGTAGCTAATATACAATTCAACTACTACAATTCTATATGAAAAACTGAATATAATAATATTTCGCGTTCAAAATTTTATACAATATTTTACAAACTTACAATACCGCTTATTTTACATAAAGCATGAAATATAGCACACAATAACTTGGATACAAGATAGTTGTGAAGATAATTCTAGCTAGTACACAAGTCGTTCAGCAAAGGCAATAAAGACACGTAATTCATACGTCCAGAAACAAGTCATGCATTCTGGTTTTACTAGGACTACTTCCCATCCTTGGTCTTGTAGAACATAACTGTTATGGCCGTTGATAAGACAGCGTGTTGTAACGTCGTCAAAGGGACGAGGGTTACGTAATGTCCAACAGTCCCGTAACAATCTAAAAACCTCATTTCTTACCCCAATAACCGACTCCGTTACTTGTGGGAACGTTTTGTTTAATAGTTGTAGCCCGATGTTCTTGTTCTCACTTTGGTGAGAAGCGAACATTACTAAACCGTAAGCATAACATGCTTCTTTATGTTGCATGTTAGCCGATTTTTCTAAATCATGAAGTCCTATGTTCGGATACATTGAGTCAAAATAATTTCTTAACCCGTTGTGTAAAATAGCACTTGGGTTCCCCGCAATATATGCGTCAAAGTAAACACATCGTAACTTATGGGTTTCCCAATGTGATATCCCCCATCTTTCAAACGAAAGTCTCTTATAAACCAAGGCATTCTTGGAACGTTCTTCGAATGTCTTACAAACTGATTTCGCCGTAAATAGTTGTGCCGAAGAATTCTGACCGACTCTAGACAAGATTTCATCAATCATGTCTCCGGATAGGTCTCTTAAAATATTGGGTTGTCTACCCATTTTGTGTTTTTATACTGTAAAATAGACAAGAGTTAGATTCATAAAAAAAATACTTATTAATACAAGCAATTTTTACATATATCATAAAGCATAAGCACACTATATTACATATATTACACCACACGAATACAACTATCTTATTCCGACTCGCTCGTTTCTTCTTCTTCTTCGGTTTTGGTTCGTTTTGCCAAGTTTCTAGGGATATATGATGTTCCCCTAATACGAGCCATCGTTTTCCACATTGGTTTAGAAAAACCTGGTGGTTTAGAGGTTCCCGGGTTATTGTCACAACTTAAGAAATACGGGTGTTGACGATACATATAAAGTTCATCGGGTTTGGAATCAAATTTCTCTATTTTATGCCCTTTCCCTTATTATTTTCTTTTGCCTTTTTAAATTTAGTTGGGGTAATTTCTATAACATCATCGGAATTCTCGTCGGAATCCGATTCATCGGAGAATTGGTAATCCTCCCAATATTTTGCTTCCTTGGCGGAAACACCGTTGACCATAATTAACCTTGATCGGTTGGTTGAGTATTTTCTTTTATTTAACCGTTTTATTATTTCCCCCACCAGTTCTATTTCCTCCTCCAGTTCCTCCTCTTCCGGTTCTGATTCTTCTTCCGGTTCCTCTTCGGGAACTTGTGAATCAGTCCACGAATCATTTCAATTTACATTTGACTCTTCATTATTATTAGGTGAGTCAATGGGACTTGTTCTAGATGTAGACATCTATCACATAATATCAAACGCGTTAAGAGATTAATATATCACATAATATTCACATGTTAAAAATATATAGTTTCCAAGAAAATTTGTTAAGTAATCATTTTTCAAGTAAACACGGTCGAAGTCCAGACTCACTAATGCATCCTAACAAACTCGATAAGACACACTAATGCAAAATTATGGTTCTCTAAGACCAACGCTCGGATACCAACTGAAATGTCCCGTTCTTATTGATTAAAAACGTTCCATATTAATTGATTTCGTTGCGAGGTTTTGACCTCTATATGAGACGTTTTTCAAAGACTGCATTCATTTTAAACAAACCATAACCTTTATTTCATAAATAAAGGTTTAAAAAGCTTTACGTAGATTATCAAATAATGATAATCTAAAATATCCTGTTTACAAAAGACCATTACATAATGGTTTACAATACAAATATGTTACATCGAAATCAGTTTCTTGAATGCAGTTTTTACATAATATCATACAAACATGGACTCCAAATCTTGTCCTTATTTTAGTATACAACAGTGGAAGCTCTTAGTATTCACCTGAGAATAAACATGCTTTAAACGTCAACAAAAATGTTGGTGAGTTATAGGTTTAACCTATATATATCAAATCGTAACAATAGACCACAAGATTTCATATTTCAATACACATCTCATACATAGAGATAAAAATCATTCATATGGTGAATACCTGGTAACCGACATTAACAAGATGCATATATATAAGAATATCCCCATCATTCCGGGACACCCTTCGGATATGATATAAATTTCGAAGTACTAAAGCATCCGGTACTTTGGATGGGGTTTGTTAGGCCCAATAGATCTATCTTTAGGATTCGCGTCAATTAGGGTGTCTGTTCCCTAATTCTTAGATCACCAGACTTAATAAAAAGGGGCATATTCGATTTTGATAATTCAACCATAGAATGTAGTTTCACGTACTTGTGTCTATTTTGTAAATCATTTATAAAACCTGCATGTATTCTCATCCCAAAAATATTAGATTTTAAAAGTGGGACTATAACTCACTTTCACAGATTTTTACTTCGTCAGGAAGTAAGACTTGGCCACTGGTTGATTCACGAACCTATAACAATATATACATATATATCAAAGTATGTTCAAAATATATTTACAACACTTTTAATATATTTTGATGTTTTAAGTTTATTAAGTCAGCTGTACTCGTTAGTAACCTACAACTAGTTGTCCACAGTTAGATGTACAGAAATAAATCGATAAATATTATCTTGAATCAATCCACGACCCAGTGTATACGTATCTCAGTATTGATCACAACTCAAACTATATATATTTTGGAATCAACCCCAACCCTGTATAGCTAACTCCAACATTCACATATAGAGTGTCTATGGTTGTTCCAAAATATATATAGATGTGTCAACATGATAGGTCGAAACATTGTATACGTGTCTATGGTATCTCAAGATTACATAATATACAATACAAGTTGATTAAGTTATGGTTGGAATAGATTTGTTACCAATTTTCACGTAGCTAAAATGAGAAAAATTATCCAATCTTGTTTTACCCATAACTTCTTCATTTTAAATCCGTTTTGAGTGAATCAAATTGCTATGGTTTTATATTGAACTCTATTTTATGAATATAAACAGAAGAAGTATAGGTTTATAGTCGGAAAAATAAGTTACAAGTCATTTTTGTAAAGGTAGTCATTTCAGTCGAAAGAACGACGTCTAGATGACCATTTTAGAAAACATAATTCCACTTTGAGTTTAACCATAATTTTTGGATATAGTTTCATGTTCATAATAAAAATCATTTTCCCAGAATAACAACTTTTAAATCAAAGTTTATCATAGTTTTTAATTAACTAACCCAAAACAGCCCGCGGTGTTACTACGACGGAGTAAATCCGATTTTACGGTGTTTTTCGTGTTTCAAGGTTTTAAATCATTAAGTTAGCATATCATATAGATATAGAACATGTGTTTAGTTGATTTTAAAAGTCAAGTTAGAAGGATTAACTTTTATTTTCGAACAAGTTTAGAATTAACTAAACTATGTTCTAGTGATTACAAGTTTAAACCTTCGAATAAGATAGCTTTATATGTATGAATTGAATGATGTTATGAACATCATTACTACCTCAAGTTCCTTGGATAAACCTACTGGAAATGATAAAAATAGATCTAGCTTCAAAGGATCCTTGGATGGCTTGAAAGTTCTTGAAGCAGAATCATGACACGAAAACAATTTCAAGTAAGATTTCCACTCGAAATAAGATTATTATAGTTATAAAAATTGAATTAAAGTTTGAATATGATTATTACCTTGTATTAGAAAGATAACCTACTGTAATTAACAAAGGTTTCTTGATCTTGGATGATTACTTGGAATGGATTTAGAAAACTTGGAAGTAAACTTGCAATCTTGGAAGTATTCTTGATTTTATGAAACTAGAACTTTTGGAATTTATGAAGAACACTTAGAACTTGAAGATAGAACTTAAGAGAGATCAATTAGATGAAGAAAATTGAAGAATGAAAGTGTTTGTAGGTGTTTTTGGTCGTTGGTGTATGGATTAGATATAAAGGATATGTAATTTTATTTTCATGTAAATAAGTCATGAATGATTACTCATATTTTTGTAATTTTATGAGATATTTCATGCTAGTTGCCAAATTATGGTTCCCACATGTGTTAGGTGACTCACATGGGCTGCTAAGAGCTGATCATTGGAGTGTATATACTAATAGTACATACATCTAAAAGCTGTGTATTGTACGAGTACGAATACAGGTGCATACGAGTAGAATTGTTGATGAAACTGAACGAGGATGTAATTGTAAGCATTTTTGTTAAGTAGAAGTATTTTGATAAGTGTCTTGAAGTCTTTCAAAAGTGTATGAATACATATTAAAACACTACATGTATATACATTTTAACCGAGTCGTTAAGTCATCGTTAGTCGTTACATGTAAATGTTGTTTTGAAACCTTTAGGTTAACGATCTTGTTGAATGTTGTTAACCCATTGTTTATTATAACAATTGAGATGTTAAATTGTTATATTATCATGATATTATGATATATAATATATCTTAGTATGATATATATATACAGTTAAATGCCGTTACAACGATAATCGTTACATATATGCCTCGTTTAGAAATCATTAAGTTAGTAGTCTTATTTTTACATATGTATTTCATTGTTAATACACTTAATAATATTTTTACTTATCATTTAACATAATTAACCAAGTGTATCAATATCTTAATATGATTCATATGTACCTAGTAAGACGTTGTTATAACGATAATCGTTATATATATCGTTTTCGAGTTTCTTAAATTAACAGTCTCATTTTTATGTATATAACTCATTGTTAAAATACCTAATGAGATACATACTTATAATAAAATCATGTTAACTATATATATAACCATATATATGTCATCGTATAGTTTTTACAAGTTTTAACGTTCGTGAATCACCGGTCAACTTGGGTGGTCAATTGTCTATATGAAACCTATTTCAATTAATCAAGTCTTAACAATTTTGATTGCTTAACATGTTGGAAACACTTAATCATGTAAATAAAAATTTCATTTAATATATATATAAACATGGAAAAGTTCGGGTCACTACAAATTATATGCATCATATATAGGTACGTCGCGTTGAAGGTTGCAAGCTTGATCATCTCACCGAAGACGTTAAAGTGAGTGGAATAATTATATATGTATGTATATGATTTATTTGCTTGTGGGGTATGGATTTAAAGTTCGATGTTGACGATGCCATACCATTATTGTTTGTTGGATGAGGGTTTAAAGTTTGTTGTTGACGATACCTCATGTATGGAGTTAAAGTTCGATGTCGACGATGCCATACCGCTATTGTAGTGATTTTGATGAGGGGTTGAAGTTCGATGTAGACGATACCTCATGTGTGGGTTTAAAGTTCGATGTTGACGATACCACATTAATTGGGAAGGATGAGGTTTAAGTTCGATGTTGACGATACCATTCGTAGGGCTAGCCTGGGATTTGAGTACTAATGGATGTTGTGAACATCAATGCCGTGTATTGTGCATAGCATATTATATTGTTTGTGTTATATGTATTGATATACTAGTTTGTGATATCGGAGTCTTGGCGTTATACTTTTGGATGGTATGCTAATTATATTGCTAGTAGGTATGCAGAAATGTTGTAAGTGATTGCAAGTAAGTAAGTGATATATGTATATGTATAATTATTGCATTCACTAAGCGTCATGCTTACCCTCTCGTTGTTTACTCTTTTTAGGTTCCGGCGTGGACAAGGGTAAGGGTGTTCGGTTGGATTAGTGGCCTCCCGCTTTGTTTTGATAGGGGACGCATTTGTGATGTTTAGCTTTTGAAGTTTGGCCAAGATGTGGGTAGTTTAACCCCAAACACCATGCTCTAGTGTAGTTTGGAAATTAAACTCGTACGGTCGAAACTTGTATTTTGAACGAAACTCGTAAAACGGCCGATGTGGGCCCGAAGTTGTAAAACTCGATTTTATTATGGAAATCTCTTAGTTTAATCTATATTGACATGTTGTAAAAGGGGTTTCGTTTGAAAGTGGCGGGAAGCGGGTTTTCCGCTCAGGTAAGATGAGCACGGTGATCAGTCTCTGGTAGATCATTGGGACGCCGTCCCAAAAGGCTGGACGCCGTCCAGGCCTTCAGATCTGGACACCGTCCAGAATGCTGGACGCCGTCCAGATGTATTGAAACAGAAATTTTTTTTTAGGGTCGTATTTTGGTATAACGAGGGTTGGGTCGTTACAACAGACTTACCCTCAAATCACTTTCAACACATGTTAATTGGTGATTTAAACTCCTAAACATGTTTACCAACTCACCAATTTCATCATCCAACCCTAAACCCACTAAAATGGTTTTCCTCACCATTTACTAGTTCAAATCTTCAATTTAATAACTAGTGGGTTTTGCTCAAGATCATACAAACAAAAGCCCTAAATATAAACATGAACACAAAAACAAAATTTAAAGTTTGGACTTACCGCTAGTATCTACTTGTAGCTAAGAATGAGGAGAACGACTTTCCTTCACGCACCAAGAATCGAATCACAAATCTTCACCTTCAAATCTCACTTTGAATCTAAGAGGGTTTTGGGATTTGAGAGAAAAGAGAGAAACAAAAGAGGAAAGAAATGAAGAAAAAGAGATAAGTGGCTGGGATTTAGAGCCACAATCAGATCCACACGTGAAAAGACAAAAATACCCTCGACCTACCCTTTTTAAAATAGAAAATCGGATCAGACCTGCAGGCAGGTCGCGGCGCGACCCTTCATCCTTGCGGCGCGGTTTTTGAGGTAAAACTTTGAACTGATTAAGTGCCCTCCTGATCTTGATTTGCTTGCATTCTCGCGGCACGGAGATCCCCCATCGCGGCGCGGACCAACACGTATTTTGCCCAATTTTGGGTTAACTAAGTCCAAGACTCGTATCATGACTCGTACCCTTCATACTCGCTTCGTATATACACTTAAACACAACTACAATAACATGTTCGGTCCTATATCTTACATACACTACGCACGCCTTCATACCATGCATACATTTCCATACATATTAAAACCTTGGGTTACACTCAGTCGACATCCTGGTGTAATTATTAAACAAAGTATTAAAATCTTGTTACAGTTTAAGTCCCCAATTAGTTGGAATATTTAACTTCGGGTATAAGGATAATTTGACGAGGACACTCGCATTTTATATTTATGACTGATGGACTGTTATGGACAAAAACCAGACGGACATATTAAATAATCCAGGACAAAGGACAATTAACCCATGGGCATAAAACAAAAATTAACACGTCAAACATCATAATTACGGAAGTTTAAATAAGCATAATTCTTTTATTTCATATTTAATTTCCTTTATTTTATATTTAATTGCACTTCTAAATATCGCATTTTTATTATTATTGTATTTAATTGCACTTTTAATTATCGTACTTTTTAATTATCGCAAGTTTATTTTATCGCACTTTTATTATTCGCAATTTCATTATCGTTATTTACTTTATGCTTTAATTTAAGTCTTGTATTCATTTTTAATATTTTACATTTGGTTTTAACTGCGACTAAAGTTTTAAAATCGACAAACCGGTCATTAAACGGTAAAAACCCCCCTTTATAATAATAATATTACTTATATATATATATATTTGTATTTTTATAAAAGTAAACTAATATAGCGTTAAGCTTTGTTTAAAGATTTTCCCTGTGGAATGAACCGGACTTACTAAAAACTACACTACTGTACGATTAGGTACACTGCCTATAAGTGTTGTAGCAAGGTTTAAGTATATCCATTCTATAAATAAATAAATATCTTGTATAAAATTGTATCGTATTTAATAGTATTTCCTGCAAAAATTTAATAGTATTTTATACCACTCCGCTACCGCATCAAGTATTTTTGGCGCCGCTGCCGGGGAACTTTCTAAACGCCGGAAGAGCAACGCTAATATATAAATAAAAAAAAGAGATTTTTAGTTTACTTCGATTAAAAGTCGCTTTTGTAAAAATACGTTTTAAATATTCGAAAATATAAAAAGAAAAACAAAAATATAAGTATTTTTAAGATTTTGTTAAATATTTAAGTTTTATAAAGTTTCTTTATTTTTATTTTATAAAAACATAAGTTTTATTTAAGTATTTTGTTTTTATTTAAAAACATAAAAAAATATATATATAAATCTAGTTTTAAGCATTTTATTTATTAAAATTATAAAGTAGTTCTATTTTATTTAAGTTTTTAAAATATAAGTTTTTATACACATATTTTTTTTTAACAGAAAAAATTAAAAAAAATAAATAAATAAATAAATAAATAAAGAAAAACGCGTCGAATTTAAATAACCTGTCAGCTGAATTTTGGAACCCCGCGACTCGCGGGGTTTGAAGCTTTGAATACCGCAAGTCGCGGAGCTGCTCTGACACGCTGACAGAACCCTAATTTCACATTAATTACGGATTATATTATAATTATTAATATAAAACCCTAATTAGGTTTTAATTAAGTATTAATTTTAGTTTTTATTATTATTTTGTTTAATTAGTTTAATTAAAATATTAAATTAATAGGTTTATTAAATAAATAATATAAAAATAATATTTTTATAAAAATTGTACTTTTTACAACTTTTTGTATATTTTTATATTTTGTCCCTTTTTAATCGTTGTAGCATAATATTTGTATTTTTAGCTCATATTTAGTTTTAAACTTAGTTTTTGCTATAGTTATTTTTACTCCTAGATTTTTAGGCTTTGCCGTAAAATTCCTTAAGTGCTTTTTCTTTAGACTAAGATTTAGGTGCTTTAGAATTTTGCGACGCCTTTTTAAGTTTTAGTTTCTTTTTAAGTTATTTCCATTTGGGATTTAGTTTTTCCTGTAAGCTTTAATATTTTTAGACGACTTTTACCTATGTATCAATTATCATTCCAATTAGTAATTTCAATTTGCGATTATAATTTTAAGTTAGTTGTAGTAATAAGGTTAGGTTAGTCAAGTATTTTTAAGTTTTATAAGTTTCTTTTATTTTTTCGTCACCTTTTATTTTTCAACCATTTTTCTTTTTCGACCTTTTTCGACGAACTCTTTTTCTTTCTTATTTCTCGCTATTCTAGTTTTAGGACATAGATTTTTATTCTACTTCTTATCTAAATTTCTTAAAATTACGAAAATTTATTTTGAGTGGTTAAATTGATAGACATCAAAATTTTCTGGTTCGTAGTAATAGTTGGATTTGTACGTGGACCGAGTTATTGGAGCCAAACAGTCCTCAATTATATTGAGACCAAACGAATCCTGCCCCTCTGCTGCATCTTTTGGCTATTCAAAACGTGGGCAAAATCAGAAAAGTCTATTGATTGGATAACTTATTATAATTTTTCTTTCCTTTTTAAAACTAATAGGATATTCAGTGAATGCACCGAGCAAGACGTTCACCACCTTTTGTACGTTCACCACCTGTAACTAGATCAAGACATTTAGCAAATATAACCGCCGTTGATTTTTCTTTAGAATCGTCATCCAGTAGACCAAGTACTTCAGTTCAAATTTCCGATAATCCATTTTTTGAACCCGACCTCACAATTGAGAATCCGGAAAATATTCAGGAACGGTTCGTAGATCCTGAACCATTAAACTTTCCTCCGGAGCCACCAATTATTCAAACAGAGATTGTTGAGGAACGAACCATTAAATCAGAATCATCTAGTGATACCGATTCAACAAATTCAATTATGGAGAATCTGGAACCTTTAAGTATGGAAGACCGAATGAGAGCTAAACGCACTGGCCAAGGTCACGCAATTACTCATCCAGACATTAATGCGCCAGATTATGAAATCAAAGGACAAATTCTACACATGGTGACTAATCAATGCCAATTTAGTGGTGCGCCGAAGGAAGATCCAAATGAACATCTACGTACCTTTAATAGGATCTGCACACTATTTAAAATCCGAGAAGTGGAGGATGAACAGATATATCTCATGTTATTTCCCTGGACTTTAAAGGGAGAAGCCAAAGATTGGTTGGAATCGTTACCTGAAGGGGCGATCGATACATGGGACGTTTTAGTTGACAAATTTCTTAAACAATTCTTTCCTGCATCTAAAGCCGTAAGACTTCAAGCAGAAATTGTTACGTTCACACAGAAACCAAATGAAACTCTATATGAGGCGTGGACTAGATATGGAAAGTTGTTAAGAGGATGTCCGCAACATGGTTTAGACACCTGTCAAATAGTACAAATATTCTACCAAGGATGCGACATCACTACAAGAAAAGACATAGATATAGCAGCTGGTGGTTTTATTATGAAGAAAACCGAAACTGATGCTTACAAAATTATTGATAATACTGCTTCCCACTCACATGAGTGGCACCAAGAAAAAGACATCGTTAGATCATCTAAAGCAGCTAGAGCCGATTCTAGCCATGACTTAGATTCCATTTCCGCAAAGATAGATGCTGTGGAGAGACGAATGGAAAAGATGACTAAAGATATTCACTCAATACGAATTAGTTGTGAGAAGTGTGGAGGACCACATTTGACAAAAGATTGTCTCAGTATTGAATTAACAATGGAACAAAGAGAGAATATTTCATACATAAACCAAAGGCCTGGAAATAATTATCAGAATAATTATCAACCGCCAAGACCGATTTACAATCAAAACCAGAATTATAACAGAAATATTCCATACAACAACCAACAAGGTCCTAGCAATCAACAAGTATCCAATAATACTTATAATCAGCAAAGACCTAATTTTCAAAACAAACCACCACAACAAACCGATGATAAAAATCCGAATTTAGAAGATATGATGACGAAGCTAGTTGAAACTCAAACGCAGTTTTTCACATCTCAGAAACAAACCAATGAACAAAATGCTCAAGCATTTAGAAATCAACAAGCTTCTATTCAAAATCTGGAACAAGAAGTGAGTAACCTAGCAAGGTTAATAGGTGAAAGAAAACCGGGAAGTCTACCTAGTGATACAAATGCTAACCCCCGGAGTGAAACAGCTAAAGCCATTACCACAAGAAGTGGCACAACACTTAAACCACCTGAAATACCTGTAACTTCTGATGAAGCCATTCCTACTCCACAAGAACCACAACCTGATCAAGATAAGGAAAAAGAACCGGTAGTTGAAAAGGTTAATGAAGATAACACAGTTAAGGATAAACCTTATGTTAAACCATACCAACCACCACTTCCTTACCCGTGTAAAATGAAGAAAGAGAAACTTGAAGCCGAGCAATCTAAATTCTTGGATATGTTTAAACAGATAAATGTAAATCTTCCTTTCATTGATGTGATTTCAGGAATGCCTAGATATGCTAAATTCTTGAAAGATCTAATTTCAAATAGAAAGAAAATGGAAGAACTCTCGGCTGTTACTATGAATGCTAATTGTTCAGCAGTGCTGTTGAATAAGATACCAGAAAAATTATCTGATCCAGGAAGTTTCACAATTCCATGTTTTCTGGGTAGTCTTAGTTCAATAGAAGCATTGGCAGACTTAGGTGCTAGTATAAATCTAATGCCGTATTCACTATACACTAAACTAGACCTTGGAGAATTGAAACCAACCAGAATAAGCATACAACTAGCCGATAGATCAATAAAATATCCTAGAGGGATAATGGAGAACATGCTAGTTAAAGTTGGTACTTTAGTATTTCCAGTAGATTTTGTTGTTCTGGACATGGAAGAAGATTCTCAAGTTCCTCTCATATTAGGAAGACCATTCTTAAACACGGCTAAAGCAATGATAGACGTGTTCGGTAAGAAACTGACCCTAAGTATAGAGGATGAGAGTGTTACCTTTTCAGTTGATAGAGCAATGCAACAACCGCAATCTGCAGATGATACATGTTATTATATTCAAACTATAGATGCACATGCAGAATTATTAGAAGAATTTCCAGAATTACAAGGAACAGGAGAATGTTCTTTAGGAGAAGGTAATGAACCAATTGATGAAGCTGAAATGTTAGCTACACTTATAGCTAATGGATATGAACCAACAACAGAAGAAATTCAAATGCTAAAAGAAGAAGACAGATATCGATACAAATCATCGATAGAAGAACCTCCGAAATTAGAGTTAAAGCCACTTCCAAACCATTTGGAATACGCTTATTTACATGGTGAATCTGAATTACCTGTAATAATATCGTCTTCTCTTACTGAAAATGAGAAATCACAACTCATTTCTGTGTTGAAAGCTCATAAACCAGCCATTGCATGGAAGATTCATGATATTAAAGGAATAAGTCCTTCGTATTGCACACATAAAATCCTTATGGAAGAAGGTCATAAAACGTATGTGCAACGCCAACGAAGACTAAATCCTAATATGCAAGATGTAGTTAAGAAAGAGATTATTAAACTGCTAGATGCAGGTTTGATATATCCAATTTCTGATAGTCCATGGGTAAGCCCAGTTCAATGCGTGCCGAAGAAGGGTGGCATGACTGTCATTACAAATGAGAAAAATGAGCTTATTCCTACTAGGACTGTAACAGGATGGCGTGTGTGTATTGATTATAGAAAATTAAATGACGCCACCAGAAAAGATCACTTTCCCTTACCTTTCATAGATCAAATGTTGGAAAGATTAGCCGGAAATAGTTACTATTGTTTTCTAGATGGATTTTCCGGATATTTTCAAATTCCAATAGCACCCGAGGACCAAGAGAAAACCACATTCACGTGCCCTTATGGTACTTTTGCTTACAAACGCATGCCATTTGGACTTTGCAACGCCCCTGCAACCTTTCAAAGGTGTATGATGGCGATTTTTCACGACATGATAGAAGAATGCATGGAAGTATTCATGGATGACTTTTCAGTCTTCGGTGATACATTTAAATCATGTCTAGTTAATCTGGAACGAATGCTAATTAGATGTGAACAATCAAATCTAGTTCTTAATTGGGAGAAATGCCATTTCATGGTTAAAGAAGGCATCGTTCTTGGACATAAAATTTCAAAAGAAGGAATTGAAGTGGATAGAGCTAAAGTAGATGTAATTGCTAAACTTCCACATCCCACCAATGTTAGAGGAGTTAGGAGTTTTTTAGGGCATGCTGGTTTTTACCGACGTTTCATAAAAGATTTTTCTAAAATTGCCACTCCTATGAATAAACTCCTAGAAAAGGATGCGCCATTCATCTTTTCAGATGAGTGTATCAAATCTTTTAATATTCTTAAAGAGAAACTCACTAATGCGCCGATCATGATAACACCAAATTGGAATCTACCATTTGAACTAATGTGCGATGCAAGTGATTTTGCAATGGGAGCCGTTTTAGGACAAAGGATTGAAAAACGATTTCAACCTATATATTATGCTAGTAAGACATTACAAGGAGCACAAACGAACTATACAACTATTGAAAAAGAACTCCTTGCTATTGTCTTTACTTTTGACAAATTTCGATCATATCTCGTTCTAGCAAAAACGGTGGTCTATACCGACCATTCTGCTCTTAGATACCTATTTTCAAAACAAGATGCTAAACCAAGATTAATCCGTTGGATCTTACTCTTACAAGAGTTTGATATTGAAATCCGAGATAAAAGAGGAGCAGAAAATCTCGCCGCTGATCATCTTTCTCGTCTTGAAAATCCCGAATTAGAAGTTCTAAATGAATCAGCCATACAAGACAACTTTCCTGATGAATATCTATTGAAAATAGATTATAAAGAAATCCCATAGTTTGCAGACTATGCAAACTACTTAGTTTGTGGATTCCTTGAAAAAGGATTATCGTACCAAAGACGAAAGAAATTCTTCAGTGATATAAAACACTATTTTTGGGAAGATCCACATCTGTTTAAAAGTTGTCCCGATGGAATAATACGCAGATGTGTATTTGGAGATGAAGCTAGTAAAATATTAAACCATTGTCACACAGGACCAACAGGAGGGCATTATGGGCCTCAACTAACAGCAAGAAAAGTTTATGATGCTGGATTCTATTGGCCTACAATTTACAAAGACGCACACCTTCTTTGCAAATCCTGTGATGCATGTCAAAGGGCCGGAAAAATAAGTCAACGTGATGAAATGCCACAAAATGTCATCCAAGTATGTGAAGTATTTGACATTTGGGGTATTGACTTTATGGGTCCATTTCCAAAATCTCATAATAATCTATATATACTCGTAGCCATTGATTATGTATCTAAATGGGCGGAAGCACAAGCTCTCCCAACTAACGATGCACGAGTTGTAGTCAACTTTTTAAAACGTCTTTTTGCAAGGTTTGGAACACCGAAAGCTTTAATAAGTGATCGGGGTACTCATTTCTGTAATAATCAACTTGAGAAAGTTCTTAAAAGATATGGAGTAACTCATAAAATCTCTACAGCATATCATCCACAAACAAGTGGACAAGTTCAAAATACCAACCGAGCTTTAAAACGTATTCTAGAGAAAACCGTAGGATCAAATCCGAAGGAATGGTCCATTAAATTGGAGGATGCACTCTGGGCTTTTAGAACAGCCTACAAAACTCCAATTGGAACCACACCTTTTAGACTTGTTTATGGAAAAGCATGTCATCTTCCAGTAGAAATTGAACACAAAGCATTTTGGGCTTTGAAGACATGTAGTCTTGATTTACATGAAGCTGGACGTCTACGATTAAGTCAACTAAATGAATTAGAAGAATTAAGACATGAAGCATACGAAAATTCGTTAATCTATAAAGAAAGAACGAAGAAATGGCATGATAAAAGAATCAGAAGTTCAAAAGAATTTAAAGAAGGAGACAGAGTTCTTCTTTTCAATTCACGATTCAAGCTATTTCCTGGAAAATTGAAATCAAGATGGTCTGGACCATTCATAGTCAAAAGAGTTTTCCCATACGGAACGATAGAATTAATAAATTCAAATGGAATTGAATTTAAAGTTAATGGTCACAGAGTTAAACATTACATACATGGTCCGATGGAAGTCGACAACGAAGTTAATCACAATTTCGACACCACAGCTAACTAAGTGTGGGGAGAATCAAGTCTTTAAAGGATAATATGTATTTCTGTTAGAGTTAGATTGTCTGTTTTCGTGTAGTTCTCGAAAATGGAACCCGAATGGTCTTTCCCTAGCAGACCCTAAAGAACTAGTCTTCTCCCCCCATTCTGAATTTTTTTTTTTTAGGTTTTTACAAAATGAAGACTGCCTGTGAACTAAACCATGGTCTAATGCTACACGCTTTGATCACTAAAAGAAATAATGACATACTACCAAGTGAAATAGTATCAGTAATCAGAGAAAGAATGGACGGAGTTAGAAAAGAATCCAGATGCGAAGATAATAAATTACAATTTGGTAAAGGAAAATCAAAATCCGCAGCGAAAAGAAGAGCACGACACCTAGAAAGATGTCACAAATGCGGAAAATGGTCACATGGAGGTAAATGTTCAAATAATCAAACCTATTCAAATACCGAATTTGTTACTTTATGCAGAGATAGACCGTTCATATGTTTAGAAGAAAAGACACTGAATGCTCGAGGTTACGCCTATGTAGCCATGGAAAACCAATTAAACCGACTATCTTATGAATGGGATAGATCATATAACTAAGAAATCTATTCCACAGGTATGTCTGTACAGTTTTTATTTTTATTTTTATTTTTAACCTTTTGATAGATCATATAACTAAGAAATCAATTAAACCTTTTGTTCGCTAAAAAGTATTAAATTGGTATTGAATAAAATTAGGTTTGGCGACCGAAATTATTGATATCATTCAAAAAAATTTATTACATCACTGTGAAATTTAACGTTTATTCTTAAGGTATAAATATCTTTAAACAATCAACCCAAAATATTTCAAAAATTCGTCATGAGTTAAATTAGGTTTTGGAACCGAAATTACTTTACCGAAAAGAGGAGCGCATATTTTTGATAATATTTGATTGATTAAAGTGGGATAAAAAGCCAAAAAGATTTTTAATTTTATTTTTACCATGTTTTTAAAATTAATATTTAAATCTTAAATTAATATTGTAAACTTTGTAAAAAAAAAAAAAAAAAAAATATTTTTAAAATTGTAAATATTTGAAAAATTAATATAAGTTTGGTATGAATTTATAATATAAATTTTTAAATTAAGTTTGGTGTGAATTTTTAATTTTTAAAAAATATAAATTTTTAATTTTATGCATTTCGAATTTTAAGTTTGGTGTGAATTTTTAATATAAATTTTGAATTTTATATTTAAGTTGTGTGAATTTAAAAACAAAAATTTACTTTATCTCATTAAGTTAAAAATATGATTTTTAAAATTCGTCGTAAGTTGAAGACTATGTCTTTGAACCGAAATTGCTTTACCCGAGAGAGGGACGAGAACTTTTATTATCATTATTTTTAATCTCATTGAATTAAAGTATGCCAAAAACATTAAAAAACCCCAAAAAAAAAAAAAAAAAAAAAAATCTTAGCTTTTAAAACAATCGCTACAAAAAGACAAATTTTAAAATTTTGTCGAGGGACGGACTAGGACATCGATCCGAAACGACCTCGTCCTAAATAACAAGGGAAACAAAATTTTAAAATTAAGTACTTAATTGTTTCATAAGTTAATGATTATAAAAAAAAAAAAAAAATATAGCAACAGCTCAGTTTGAAGGCTTAAATGCCGCGAGTCGCGGGAGTACCGGATTACAGAAAAAAAATAAAGAGCTGCAACAGCTCAGTTTCACACTCCACAACTCAAACAAACTGCGAAAAAAAACCCACGAAAAACCCGAAAAAAACCCCCCAAAATCACAATTTTTAACCGTTAATCACCAAATCTTTTACTAAAATCATGTTGAGAAGGATGCTATCTAGGAATTACTCAAGAAAAACGGTAAATTTCTACACCTAAACACCATTTAATCCGAAATTAGTGTTCTTGAGCAATTTTTTCCCCAATTTGATTTTGATGCTTTTTAGTGTAATTAGGCTTAAATTGTTTATGTATTATGCTTGTATAACCTAGATTGATGCTATTTAACATGATTAGAAGCCTTAAACTTCAAATTTTGAATTTCTTGAGCAATTTGGGGCTTTTTGATATAAACAGGTTATGGCCAATTTTTGTCATGAATTGTTGCTAAATTAAGTAGTGTAACATGTTTAGGTAGTTAAATGATCCAAACTTTGAGCCTAAACATGATTTTGAGAATTAAAGTGGACTTTTTCAAGTCTAAAATTCATGAACTTGATTTTTGAAAGATAATGCCATTTGAAACTTGTTTAATTGCTAGTAATGATTATTTTGACATGTTATTTGAGTTGAATGCTTATGAACTTGACGAACATTTTCGTATATGCTTATTTGAAAAAGTGTAGATTTGATAAAAATGTGAAAATAAGCTTAAGTTTAAAATGTCATTGTAATTATTTTGATTGATGATTTTACTGACACTAATGCATATTTGGATGCACAAAAATTGTGTTTGATGTGTTTTGCATACTGAAAGGGGTGAATCTTCATCCCAAGCCCGTAATGCTCCTGCTGAGAATGCGGAACAACAGGAGGTGGATAACTACTACAAGCAGGATATACCTCATCCAGTCATGACCTTTTCCGATATGCACTTGGAAGAGTTGCACCCGAACCTGAGATTTGACAGACTTTGGATAGATTATCCAAAATATCAAAGGGGTTTGCATACTCTTCATTCTAAGGTTGTTGAGGTACCGAGGGTCATAGAATGGGGACCCTTAGAAGCTGTAGAATTGGCCGGGCCAATTAGGGAATTACTTGTACAGAGGTATGGTAATTCTACTTTTAATGACTGGGTACGTTTATTCACCATGCGTAGACCTGTATATAAAGTATGGTGTGAAGAATTGTTGTGTAGTATAGAGTTGAATGATCGGGTAGCTAGTTTAACCGATCGTTCTTTTATTAGATTTTTGTTAGGCGGTTCGATGCGCCACATGTCTTTACTAGACATGGCTCAGGCTTTACGTATATATACGCCTGAGGAGTTAGCATCTGCCGATTGTAGAGGGTTGATACTAAATGGTAGAAAGATAGATGAAAATTTTGATACACACGGTGTGTGGAGTCAAATGACAAGCCATCACCGTTTCAAAGGGGGAAATTACTCTTATTTGGATATAGATAGAGCCGAATTAAGAGTGATACATAGGTTTTTAGCTAATTCGATTACACAAAGGGGTAAGAACAAGGAAAAAGTAAATGAACAGGATTTGTTTTACCATATGTGTATTCGAGACCCACAAAGCGCTGTAAGTATACCGTATTGTGTGGGTTATTATTTATCAGCTATGGTTCGGGGGATGCGACCGCATAGCATAATAGGAGGTGGTATTTTTATTACTTTGATTGGTGAATATCTCGGTGTGGATATAAGTCGGGGGGGATTATTAGTAGAAGAACCAGAACCCCGCGATACTATAGGTTTAAATGTATACCATGGTGCGAAAGTTTTGAAGAGGCGAAATAACGCCGCAGTATGATACCATGGTAGACATCCACAGGTGGAGAGAAACCAACAGCAAGGTAATGTAGGAGGGGGGAATGAGATGCAAGAAATGCAAAGGTTTATAGCTTCTCAGGAATACGAAAATGCTAGACAGAGAGCATTTGAAGATTGGCAAGTTCATCAGAACCAAATCATAGCTCATTGCCAACATATAGGTAGAAACTATATTCCTACACCGAAACCCATCTTCCCTCCCTGGTCTATAGAGATGCAGCCACCATATCCTACGTATAACCCTGCCGAAGCATTCTATAGCACCTATGGTTATGCCTGGAACCCCTATTGGTACCAGTATCATCCCTAGTATACTTATTTTTTTTTTAATTTGTAATGATTGATACGTTTAATACTTTTGTTAATATTGTAATAGTTTTTATAATTGTCTAACTTTTATTCTTAGATTTTAATAATTTTTGAATGTGGGGTAATATACCAAACTTCAAAAATATATATATATGGTTGCAGTTTATCTTATGTACACAACAGGGTAAAACAACGCATTTTCAAAGACTGGCATTAAGTTCAGCAAAAGCAACTAATTTTGACGACAAGATATATGTGAAATAACAACAAGACGGAATGAACAAATGATGTGCACCATTTATCATTCAGCAAACAAACGCCAATATATTTGGAAACTTTGGTAAAAATTTAATCATTTTCACACAAATCACCCTCAATAATTTAAATTATTCCTGATTTCTTGCAAATGAGGGCATTGCAAGATCTTAAGTGTGGGAAGGGGTTAAATTCTTTCGGATTTTAAAATTTTTTACTTTATATACTTGGTTACCATTAAAAATACTAGTAAAGCAGTAGTTATATTAGAATCTAGTGCTCTCTGATAAAAAAGAACAGCCCTAGTCTTATATACTAACTACCCAATTCTAGTAAAATTTTTCAAAATTTTCAATTAAATGAACACAAAATCATGTTTATACATATTTATGAACGATAAAACTAGGTTTTAACACCGAAATTATTGTTACCTCGGAAAGGACATAAATTGAGAAACAAACTAAAATGTTAAAATTCATTTAAAATGGAATAGAGGACGATAAAAAGGAAAATAAAAGCCAAATGTGGGAAAATTTACCAAGTTATCTTAAACATATGTCACATATATCTGTAACAAATAACTGAAAATACTTTTGCTTTGGACTAAACTAAACTGTTTTAACTGATGAAAGAAAAGAAGAGATGGATCTACACGATGAATCAATTCCATCATTAAAAGGAAGTAAAGTCTTCCGAAAAAAAACGCGCTTCTTGATTTAAGTCATGAAGTTGTCGTCCAGACCAGCTGTAGGTTGACGAAAAATCTAGAAAAGTCATCACTAAAATCAGCAGGAAATCCACAGACCTCAGCATTAAACAGGGTCACCAAGTGGTCAGATTTATCCTAACCATGAGAAGGATTTATCTCGTACAATGGGGGGGCACCATGCAAATTAGCTGGATAAGACTAATGAATCAGATCCCCAGAAAGGATAATCTCCTTAAAGATTAAAAATCAGCTTTTAAGACTGATATTACTCAATCCTTGAGATTGACCTTAAAGATTGAGAATTCAAACTCATGGAATTCAATGATATCTAAACTCGAGCTTGAACGAGAAAATATTTTGATCAAAATTACAAACCGATTTGTTTTCTGAAAACCCTATTTTCAATGCGTTCATTACCATTGAACGTAAAATCCTAGGAATTCACCTGGAATTCATTAGGTCACTTGAACTAAATCGGGTGTCAACCGTAAGAACGGTGGTTGCATAGTGGTAAAAGACAGGGCCTTGTGCCATACCCAAAAAAAAAATTATTATAAGGGTGAGCTTTACTATTGCTCCTACCAAGGATAGTAATTGCGTCCGACACGTTATAGACCATAATTAAAAGCATATCAGGGGACATTGCCTTAACAGTTGCTTGTTCAACGCTTTCCTTTCAACCGGACGGTAGTTTACTGAAAGGTAATATACGGGACAAGTAAACTGGACGTGTTGCTTTCCAAATACAAGGTTAGCAAGTGGATGACACAAAACCGCAAGTTTTGAGCTAAAATTTTCAAATCTGAAACCCACCAAACCCACAAAAATATTTTGCAAACACCGGTAAAGGGTTATTCCGGAAAACTTATCTAGGGTAAAAACTAGATTTAATTTTCAAAAGATCAAATGTTTTCATAAAGATCCAATTTCCTTAATGGATATAAATTTTTATAGTCATGTGGGACTGTAAACCATATCGTTACTACCATTGTTTATACCGCCGTATAGAAATCACTGATGTACGAAGTGTGAAGAATAAAGAAGTGATTCTAGTATTTCAAGACGATATTGCTTGAGGACAAGCAACGCTCAAGTGTGGGAATATTTGATAATGCTAAAAACGAACATATATTTCATAGCATTATTCCTCAAGAAAGACAAGCTTTTAGTTACAATTGTTCTATTTACAAGTGATATTCGTTTAAATAATAAAAGGTGAAGACAAAAGACAGATTCGACGAATTGAAGACGCAAACGACCAAAAAGCTCAAAAGTACAAAAGACAATCAAAGAGGTTCCAATTATTGATAAGAAACGTCTCGAAATTACAAGAGTACAAGATTCAAAACGCAAAGTACAAGATATTAAATTGTACGCAAGGACGTTCGAAAATCCGGAACCGGGACTAGAGTCAACTCTCAACGCTCGACGCAACGGACTAAAAATTACAAGTCAACTATGCACATAAATATAATATAATATTTAAATAATTCTTATAATTATTTATATATTATAATAAATAATAAAAACCGTCGGCAAGAAAGACTCCAAAGGGACTGAGCTGTAATTTCATTCTCCGCGACTCGCGGAGTTTGAAGAGTATTTCACCGCGAGTCGCGGAGCCCCAAAAGTCGAATTTTCCTATAAAAGCAACCGAATTCTGATCGCAAATCATCATCTTTTTTTCTCCTCATTCATACGATATATTTATATTTATAATTTATATTTTAATTTTAATTTTAATTATAATTCTAATAATAAGGGTATGTTAGCGAATATTGTAAGGGTGTAAGTCGAAATTCTGTCCGTGTAACGCTACGCTATTTTTAATCATTGTAAGTTATGTTCAACCTTTTTACATTAATGTCTCGTAGCTAAGTTATTATTATGCTTATTTAAAACGAAGTAATCATGATGTTGGGCTAATTACTAAAATTGGGTAATTGGGCTTTGTACCATAATTGGGGTTTGGACAAAAGAACGACACTTGTGGAAATTAGACTATGGGCTATTAATAGGCTTTATATTTGTTTAACTAAATGATAGTTTGTTAATGTTAATATAAAGATTTACAATTGGGCGTCCCTATAAATTACCATATACACTCGATCGGACACGATGGGCGGGGTATTTATACCAACGAATAATCGTTCATTTAACCGGACACGGGAATGGATTAATAGCCACTAGAATAATTAAAACAGGGGTGAAATTATGTACAAGGACACTTGGTATAATTGATAACAAAATATTAAAACCTTGGGTTACACTCAGTCGACATCCTGGTGTAATTATTAAATAAAGTATTAAAATCTTGTTACAGTTTAAGTCCCCAATTAGTTGGAATATTTAACTTCGGGTATAAGGATAATTTGACGAGGACACTCGCATTTTATATTTATGACTGATGGACTGTTATGGACAAAAACCAGACGGACATATTAAATAATCCAGGACAAAGGACAATTAACCCATGGGCATAAAACAAAAATCAACACGTCAAACATCATAATTACGGAAGTTTAAATAAGCATAATTCTTTTATTTCATATTTAATTTCCTTTATTTTATATTTAATTGCACTTCTAAATATCGCATTTTTATTATTATTGTATTTAATTGCACTTTTAATTATCGTACTTTTTAATTATCGCAAGTTTATTTTATCGCACTTTTATTATTCGCAATTTCATTATCGTTATTTACTTTATGCTTTAATTTAAGTCTTGTATTCATTTTTAATATTTTACATTTGGTTTTAACTGCGACTAAAGTTTTAAAATCGACAAACCGGTCATTAAACGGTAAAAACCCCCCTTATAATAATAATATTACTTATATATATATATATATATATATATATATATATATATTTGTATTTTTATAAAAGTAAACTAATATAGCGTTAAGCTTTGTTTAAAGATTTTCCCTGTGGAACGAACCGGACTTACTAAAAACTACACTACTGTACGATTAGGTACACTGCCTATAAGTGTTGTAGCAAGGTTTAAGTATATCCATTCTATAAATAAATAAATATCTTGTGTAAAATTGTATCGTATTTAATAGTATTTCCTGCAAAAATTTAATAGTATTTTATACCACTCCGCTACCGCATCAACTTGCAAAAAGAAAACAAAAGTATGAATCTCCGAAATAGAAATGGGGGGTTCAAATCGCAGCAAATAGGAGAGAGAGCATTAACTGTGGATGACAATGATTATTGAAGACAGAAGCAGGGACGTTGAAATATAAAGGAGAATATAAAGCCTGATAACAACACATAAATTACAAACCGTGGAAATTAATACGAATAGCAATATAAAGGCACGGTAGAATTAAGAATAGTATCACCCCAAGATAATTGTAGAAGTAAACAGATTTTTCTGGTGGAAGGTTGAAAAGAATGATGACAGAAATGATAGCAAGGAAAATATCAAGGATTAGAATTGGATTAAGCATTTTCACAATATTTTGGATGAATGAACTAAGAAAGAAAGTATAGGAATGGTGAGAATAATGGAACGAAAGAGTTTAATTTATAAAGGAAATACCAGACAGAGTAATCGAGGTAGATTACCGTATTTAATTATAGAAATCTTAATTTCCTTATTCATCGAAGAATCAAATCTTTTAGATTTCTAAGATTTTCTTTAATTTTCTTGAATTCTGGAATTCAACAGTGACCACATCAAAAGTCAAGACGAATCTTTATTCCTCATATAAATCTTTTGTGATAACTTCACTCATACTCATCGCGAAATCGAATTGTTTTACCCATATTACTTTATGGTAATAAAACTCTATTTTCTCAACTCATATTCGTCATGAAAACTTTTTTTATTGTTAATCATGACAACCCCACTCAAATTTCGGGACGAAATTTCTTTAACGGGTAGGTACTGTGATGACCCAGAAATTTCTGACCAAATTTAAACTTGATCTTTATATGTTTTCAACACGATAAACAAAGTCTGTTAGGTTGAGTCTCAAAAAGTTTGAACTGTTTCGTATATTCAATTGACCTTTGACTATCCCCGACGATCCACGGACAATTGTTTATAAATAAATGTGTGTATATATAAAATAATAAAATACTAATTAGTCAGTGGAATTGAATATGTAAAATAATATAATAAGATTATCATTAAAATAAATCTATAAAAAATATATAAAATTTCTTTATACATGATTATTGTTATATGTACAATATAATATATAAAAGTTATATGATCATAATTACTTAATAAAAGTTATTATTAATAAAATTCAGTATTATTATTATTTGTTATAAATAAAATTATTATTAATTAGTATTAGTATTATTAATAAACCTATTAATTAATAATGTTTATTAAATATATAATATAAACACAATTATGAACGAATTCTGTTTCCTTTCATTTGTCTATCCCTATTTGCTTTACAAATTTTTCTCTTTCTTCTATTGCAAAAATCGATTGTGTCGCCCCAATCCAAGTTACAGGACAAAATTTGTTGAGTGTCACAATCTACTTTCTTTATTTATTTTATTTTGATGTAACCTGTCTTCGTTCCAGCTGTGAGTTAATATCGATACCCTTGATATATAAAAATTGACCATATTTTAGTATTGGAAGAAGTTATTCGAATACCACCACTTCCACCATTAAAGAAGGCAATTAGGCTCATTGTTTTCCATTTCCAATCGAGCCAAACAACAAACCACTACAAAACCCATTCGATCACCACCTCGGTTCAGACCACCCTCTTCAACCTAAACACCACCACCTTTTACTATCAAGCGATCACTCCCTATTACTACTTCTTGCTTGAACAACACTAACCAACCACCATCAACAATTAATAAACGATTACTTTTGTCACCAACTTCTGCTTCCTTTGCTGCTAACTGAGAACAAACTCCCACACCCTTTTCTTGATAATATCTAATAGAAACTATCACCTGCGATATTTTTTTTCTTCTGTTTTAATCACCCTCGAACACCCTGTTTCCTGCATCTATTTTCTGCTGCTACTCGTTGCTAGTTGTATTATGTCCGAACCAGCCACTCAATAACCACCTTTATCTTCACTGCCATTGTTCTATGATAAAAAGAACCGAACAGGTTGTCACTTGGCTTGTTTATATCATTACTTGACTAGTTAATTAATGTTAGCATTATAAAAGGCTACTACTTTTTTCTATTATGGCAGACATACCAAACCCCACTTGCTTATTTAGAAAAAGGAAACCGATTCATTTGAAATTTTGGACCACATGTCCTTATAATTTTTATTCTCCTGCCAAGCTTTGATTCATTATATTATTGGTAGCATGCAACTTGGAAATATATTGATAAGGGAGTTGGCGACTTGCTATTTATTATATTTTTTTTTCCGTATGGATCGAACAAACTCAGCCACCATCTGCGAATATTTTTCTCTAGTGGGCATTTTAAATACATGAATTGAAGTGGTATAGGTGTTTTCTTAAAAGTTGCTGCATATAGTATTATTATAGAAATTGTTTTCTAATATGCAAGTGGACGACAACCACCAAGAAAACCCACGGTCGATTTAATTATAATATTTCTGTATCTACTTCTATCGTTTGACTATACCAAAACAAAGCCACAAATGATTTTGGATCGGTTGAGATGTTGGGCTATTTAGTATTAGGATAAATTGAAACTTTGGGCCGAAATTGTTTTTCTGTTGGGTTATGAATCCAGCTCGCTTCCTCTCTTCTTTTGGGCTGATCGAATGTCCACTGATTGATAAAGGCATTGATGATACTGATAAGAAAACAACAATGGCAAATTCTTGACATAGAAAATACGTATTAGATTATGATGGTAATTTAAGATTGAATAATGATACGGGAGTAAATCTGATGGAGAAAGAAGCTGTGATTATCTTAATAATGACATAATGATGATGATCATGATATACGAATAATATGATGATCACGTTTATGAGGATGATGATTAGATGTTATTGATGGTAGATATTGATGATGATGGGATGATCAAAGTTAGATTATATAATATTAATGAAAAGAAGAAGAAGAATTAGATACACAGATATAGTAGGTTATATAGATTTGGACTGTAATTTATTTTTGAGGTTGAACCGAGGCAGAAATGGATTAAATAAGTATAACCGCGATTTAAATCAAAAAAAGATGAGTCGGATGAATGGTTAAGGATGTTAGTGGGTTAGCGGGACGTCGCGGGTTCAAGCCCGCACTTGGGCATTATTTTTAAGAGCTACTTCTATTGAGGTAGTATTTTCATTAATATTATTAATATTATTATTTATATTTTATTATTATTATTATTATTAGTATTATTATTATTATTATTATTATAAACATAAGTATTATTATTATTACAAATTATTATCATTATTATTTTTATCATTATTTTTATTATTAGTATTATCATTATTATTATTTTTACAACAAATAAATATTATGTATATAAAATTATACTTATAATAACATTACATATTATAAACATATTTTTTATATAAATATTCATATATGACAAATGATGTATTTTTAATATAATGTTAAACATATATAAATATTAATATAATTATATAAACATTAGTCATTTTTAAAGATACATACAAATTAAATACATATAATATATAATTTAAGATATAATAAATTTGTTCGATTACAAATATATGTGTTAATATATATAAATGATATAGGTTCGTGAATCCGAGGCCAACACTGCTTTTTTCAATATAGTCATATGTATTTTTACTACAAAATACATTAGGTGAGTTCATTTGATTCCCTTTTACTCTTTACATTTTTGGGACTGAGAATACATGCGCCATTTTTATAACTGCTTTATTAAATGCTTTTGAAATATATTTTGAACTGCGAATGCATGAAATGCTTTTATAAATGTTTGACGAGATAGACACAAGCAAAACATTCCTCGAATGAATTATTATGCAGACAGAAGTTCTGCGGATTATTATTGAATTATGTGGACATGATAATTGCCACCATTGAATTATGTGGACATGATAATTGCCACCATTGAATTATGTGGACATGATAATTGCCACCATTGAATTATGTGGACATGATAATTGCCACCAATTGATGTGAATGTTATGTATCGAGAAAATGATTTTTATACACAGGTTATGTGTATTATATTTTGTACACAAGATATGTGTACGGTTACAATGATTTATGAAAATGGTTTCGTACACGAGAAAGATGTACTGTATTTAAAAGATATAGCATGTACATTACAGGTGGGTATAGGATTCGGGCCCATTTGTACCATGCAGGATTTAAATCTTGTGGTCTATCAAAATGATAAATTTTATTATTTTATGATAAACTTATGAACTCACCAACCTTTTGGTTGACACTTTAAAACATGTTTATTCTCAGGTATGAAAGAAATCTTCCGCTGTGCATTTGCTCATATTACATGGAGTCGTTCATGTCATATAGAGGTCAGAACCTCGCAATGGGACCAACTGTTGAAGACTTCGTCCAGATGGATTAGGACGGGGCATTTCAAAAACCTTGTATACGTGTCCCGATTTTTGATTGCGTAAATAACAGTATTTAAATGACGATAAATAAAGTGCGTAAAATAAATAACAGAAATTAAATGATGATAAATAAAATTGCGAGAATATAAATTGCAATAAATAAATTGCGATAATAAAATGTAATAAGGAATTAACAGTTAGCTAGGAACAGTTAGCGTGGATTCTTAACAAAATTTCTTATTGTTAATTTGTTTGTTTCTAACAAATTTTATTTTGTCCAATGTTTTCTTCATTATGCCACTTGTTGGATTCTGGTAAATCAAAATCCAAATATGAAATTGGATGAAAATGGTTATTCTACGGTGAACGGATACGTATATCGGTGTTTGTAAGTAGGATAGTAATTGATTGTTGAGTCAGATTCGAAGAATGTACAGTGTAACTTATTAATGTGAAATCTAAATATTCCTCGGGTATTACCTACCCGTTAAAATATTTTCACCATTAACAGTTTGTACAAAAGAATTTTTAATTACAATCTTTATGAAAATATACATACCTATATATATTTTCTTCAGATGTAATCATGGATTTAATGAGTTTATATGATATTAACTCATTTGGTTTTCGGTTGGAATTAGAATGAATAATCTCTAAACTTTAGAGATTACATAAACGCCGTGTAGAACGAAGATAAATGATGTAGAACGTAATGTAGAACGATAATTATACTCGAGGTACAGAATGAGATGTTGAGGCATGTGATGTTGTTGAAGCTGGTAAGTTTTGCACCATATCCTCCAAATTGATTACTCGAGCGCGAAGCTCGTTGACTTCTTCGATTACTCCAGGATGATTATCGGTCAGAACGAGCGGATGAATAAGGTTTTGAATTTGAGATAGCATATAATCATGGCGAGATATTCGGGTAATGAGGGCGAAAATAGTGTTTCGGATTGGTTCGCCGGTGAATGCTTCAGGTTCTTCGCCAAGAGTGCAGGTTGGTGGGTAGAAGGGATTGCCTTCTTCTCGTCTCCATCGGTTAAGTCGACTACGGACCCATCAGATGAATTGGGGATGGATGATTGGTTGATTCATTCTGGTGACACTGCTTTCGGAGCTTAGGTGAAACTCCATATCGGAATAGCTGTCGGAATCCGAGGAATTCAAACTAGTTGAGGGATTCGTCTCGTACGATCAGACGAAGGATTTTCGATCAGAAATATATTATAGGATGTAGATTAGTACCCTGCAATACATAATTTACATATGCATATATAATACTAAAATCCCATAAGTTACGGAGGAATCTACGGAAGCTGTCAGGCAAAGGTAACAATAACAGATACGCTAAGATATGAATTTATCTATACACTGTCTATGCAATAGAGGCAGTAAGACATGTCCAGACTAAGAATAATAAATAGGTAATTTCCTAAGGATGATAAGCAGATGATTTTCGACTAGAAATGATAAGTAAAACTTTTGACATGCAGACACGGTCGAAGTCCAGACTCAGTAATGCATCTAAACAACTATCAGTTAGACACACTAATGCAAGACCTGGTTCGCTAAGACCACCGCTCTGATACCAACTAAAAGGACCCATTCATATACATTATAAACGATTCACAATAGTTGATTTCATTGCGAGGTACTTGAACTCTATATGATACATTTTACAAACATTGCATTCGTTTTTAAAAGACAAACTTTCATTTACATCGAAAGTTGACGGCATGCATACCCTTTCATAATATATCCATCTATAATTGACTTAATAATAATCTTGATGAACTCGACGACTCGAATGCAATGTCTTTTGAAATATGTCATGAATGACTCCAAGTAATGTCTCTAATATAAACTAATGCACAGCGGAAGATTTCTTTCATACCTGAGAATAAACATGCTTTCAAGTGTCAGCCAAAAGGTTGGTGAGTTCATAGGTTTATCATAAAACAATAAAATTCATCATTTTGATAGACCACCAGATTTAAATGCTGCATGGTATAAATGGGCCCGAATCCTATACCCACCTGTAATGTACATGCGATATCTTTTAAATACAGTACACCTTTCTCGTGTACGAAATCATCTTTCATAAATCTTAGTAACCGTACACATATCTTGTGCATAAAAATAACATACACATAATCTGTGTATAAAATCATTCTCTCGATACATAACATTCACTTTACTTTCATTGCTTGGCTTGGTAACCGACCTTAACATATAATGCGCATAAATAATATCCCCAAAACAGAACATCTCGTCTGTATAATAATCATATAAACTTCGAAGTACTAAACACCACGCCCACTAGCTCTTCCATCTAGTGAACATTCTGGGTGGGGGTGTTAAACCCGGTAGCTACCTTTAGGATTCACGTCAATTAGGCATGCACTAATTCTCAAAATTAGTGATGTTCCCTAATTCATAGGTTACCAAGCAATAATAATCAGGGGAAAAATATTCATATCAATTGTGGCAATTATCACGTCCACATAATTCAATGGTGGCAATTATCACGTCCACATAATTCATTCGAGGAATGTTTTGCTTGTGTCTATCTCGTCAAACATTTATAAAAGCATTTCATGTATTCGCAGTTCAAAATGTATTTCAAAAGCATTTAATAAAGTAGTTGTAAAAGTAGCGCATGTATTCTCAGTCCCAAAAATGTAAAGTGTAAAAGGGAGCAAATGAACTCACAATACGATATTTTGTAGTAAAAATTTTCATACGACGATACTGAACAATGCAGGGTTGGCCTCGGATTCACGAACCAATATCATTTATATATATATTAACACATATAATCGTAATCGAACAAGTTTAGATATTATTATTAATTGTTATTTCAGTAACTTGTATGTTTCATTGGTAACTATATTAACTATATCTATTTTATATATTTTAGATAAATAACTAGTATTTATTATGAAAATATAAATGTTGTTAAGTGATATGTATTAAATATATTCTTATATAACTATTTATTTGGTAAAGTAATATTGATAATAATAATAAATAAAAATTTGTATCTTTTTATGATAATAATAATACTAAAAATAATTAGATTTAGTAATGATACTGATATTACTAGTTTTGATGATAATACTAATACTATAATAATAATAGTAATAATAAAAATCTTAATATTATACCATAATACTTCCATCTTATAAACTTAATACTAATATTATTATAACATTTACAAAGATCACATCTTATCATTATTCTTATTAGTTAATATAAATCTTAACATCTTCAAAAATTATATTCATCTTTTTATAATCTCAATCTTAATCATAATAATAGTAAAACTAAATGATACTACGTATACTTGAAATTCATATTCATAATAATAATAATAATAATAATAATAATAATAATAATAATAATAATAATAATAATAATAATAATAACAACATATTAATCAAATAATAATAATAATAATCATAATAATAATAAAATAGGAATAATAATAAAATGCTACCTCAAGAATAGGGTTTTAAAAAAAAATATCACGCCACTGCCCATGCTCGAACCCCCGACCTCTCGCTTAACAAAAACCCCCCAGACCACTGCACCACTCGTTTCTTTTTGTTAAACATACGTGATTATTTATATAACATACGAAACAGTTTCTTCATATCAAGCTCATAATTGTTATCCATTTCGTGGCCCATCATCATATAGAAACACGGCCCATCTAAGCCTAATCGGTCCAATACTCAACAGGCTCAATATACAAAAACCCTTAGTAGCCCATCAACGATAACAATATGTCCAGTAATTAAAATAGAAGGTGTACGTGCGTGAGTTAGTGGTTTGTGGGGTTCTTCTGGGAATAGAAACACAAACGTATCAATCATCATTGTTATCTCGCTATCATAACTATTTCATCATCTTCTTCACGTTGTCACTGTTGCAGAAACAAAAGCAGGAACTGCAGTGGTTAGCAGGTGGCGGATGCGGTGGTTTGTGGTGGTTGTGGTTGACTGTAACCGAAAAACAGAAGTATAAATTTAGTAGTAGCAGTGGGTTTAATTTGTTACAGGTGGGTCACGAAGGTGTTTCTTGGTGGTTAATTGGTGGTGCTCCGATGGTGTTTTGTGTTGGTGATCGTGGGTTTGGTGGTGATAGGTACAATAAACAGAAACCAAGCAACAACTTTGTGATTTGGAAGTCGAATAAAACAGAAAGATAGAAGCTGACAACCGAAAGAAGAAAGAAAAAGATAAATGATGATAATGGCTGTTTGGTTGGGTCATTTATGGTTTTCTTGGGTTTAAGTCGATAACTTAGAAATTTCAAAGTAGGTGATTGTGATATCGGGTTTAATGATTTGATGAAGGTGGTGGGAGTTCTTCGGTTCAAAACATAAAATGGAACTAGCAGCAGTAGTAGCTGTTGAACATGCAATATGATGACACTTGAATTGATCGGATGACGCTGAGTATTAGGGGGTTTTCGGGTGGTTCTTGATCAAGCATAGGAGAGAGAGACAAAGGTGGTTTGGGGTTCTTGGTTGTTTGATGAAACTCAACGGTTAAGGGTGGTTGTGGTGGTGAACCGAAGGTGGTGAAGGTTACATCCAAAGTGGAACAGAAACAATTGCAACGTAACCGGTGGTTGTTGGTTGGGCTTTGGTTCAGACAGGAAACGAATGACAGAAGGAAAAACGAAAATGGTGGTTCATCAGATGATTGTCGATTGGTTAGGATAGATAGACACAAGTGATAGTGTAAGGTGTTGATATATATAAAAGAGAAAAGAGGTTGGATGGTGGATTCTCACACTCAGTATGTAATCAAATATATATATATATATATATATATATATATATATATATATATATATATATATATATATATATATATATATATATATATATATATATATATATATATATATATATATATATATATATCTATATCTATATCTACGTTTCAGTGGAAAGAAGAAACAAAAAAATCAAACACAGTATTACTCAAATTTCAAGAATTAAATAGTGCCAAATAGTTTAGCCATCGGTTGTTTTTGTAAGTTTACAACTGACACTATTAATAGGATAGTATCTCATGCCCCGTTTGTTAATCAGTGGCAGATTAAAAGTACACAGATAAATTCCAAATTTTTATGATAATTATCTTTAATTATTTTGGTCATTATGATATAAAATTCAAGTATTAACTATTAAATAAAAATTACATTAATTATTCACTCCCAACCCCAAGTAAAATATGAAAAGTTTCAAAATTCAACAAATGGTTCCTAAATATATCTTTAATAAGCCTAAAATTTATAGAACTCATTTTCGGATCACCGTTTATTTTAAAATAATATTAGTTTGAATTTAACTTGCTTAATATCGATCGACTGACAAACGAGTATTACACTCATTTAATATTTATTTTTAATATACTTTATTTATATATAGAGATATATTTTAAATACTCCCCCCGTCCCACTACAAGTGTTCACTTACTTTTTGCACACAGTTTAAGGAAATCCCACTAACTTCATTCTCCACCAATCAGAAATCTTCTCTCTCCAGAATAACCTCTTCTGATTGGTTGAAACACAAAGTGAACACTTGAAATGGAACATCCCAAAATAGAAATGTGGACACTTTAAGTGGGACGGAGGGAGTAATAATTATTATAATATCCTATTTTTATTTTATTAATTTTTAATAGTAACAACTTATAATACTTCAAATTATATTTTGAATTATTATATATATATATATATATATATATATATATATATATATATATATATATATATATATATATACACACACACACACACACATATCTATTTACAATTAATTGTTCGTGAATCGCCGAGAGCAGTCGAAGGTCAATTGCGTATATAAAACAGTTCAAAATTTTTGAGACTCAACCTTATAGACTTTGCTTAACGTGTCAGAATTATAATAAGATTAAGTTTAAATTTGGTCGGAAATTGCCGGGTCGTCACATTCGTTTACGCATTACTTTGTTCAGGTGCACTCAATGTGAGTTATATTCTCACCTTTTAACTTTTTAAATCTTTTGAGATGAGAAAACATGGTTTTCATGATATTTACATGTTAGACAAAAATATAAATTATTGTGAGTTGAACAAAAATATTCCCTAGTTTGGTAACTTTTAATTACTGATTTTTGCTGGTAAACGCGAATACGATGGATAGATCTATTGGGCCTGGCCGCCCCATTCTATGCTAGTCGCGCTAGTTTTTAACAGAATGTCTAATACTCCGTAGAAGATACACATGTTCAGTGTATATTATATAATGCAAGGGTAAATAAAATGAGACAAGTTTAGTTACCGAGTGCTCACGAAAGATGTAATAATCATTTTATACGTTTTTTTCAACATTAAATCTTGTAGTCTAATTTTATACATTTGTTATACTAAACCAATAATTCACTCAACATTTTTGTTGACGTTTACTCGCATGTTTTATTCTCAGGTGCTTAATTACTTTGCATATGCTTCTGCTGGCTAGAGAGTCTGCATATTGTGTCGCAGATTTATGTTTAAACATTTATATTGCATTCGACTTTTATACATTTTTATTACTGTGGGTATTGGTTGACATTTTGGAGTTTACTTTATTTACATTTGGTTTGTCTTGAAACTTACAAATCATGGATTCGAACCTGCGCCAACTAGGACTCGTATCAAACCCAGAGCTTATACCACTCATGCAATGACTCGGTGGTATAGTACAATCATTTAATTTGTTACTTACTCGTCTCAATTTGATAAGCCTAATTTCTATTTTAGAATGACTCAACTTAAATATTGCACTTTGTATTTCATCCAATATAAAGACGTTATAGTGGAGTACGAAGATATTTTATTTGTGGAGAATAGAGTTAGTGAGATTTGTTAAAACAATGTGTTTCTCGTCCGGAGACTATTAAATTGAGATACAGGGAGTACCTTTTTTGGTATATTTATTTTTAAAGGATTTTTCATATGGCATCCGATTTATATATTGGTAGTTAGCGTCATGGCTTAGGTTTTAGTTTGGATAGTTTTGTTGCGGTAGTTTGTTTCGTTATTTTTATTCTTGAGCCAAGGCGCTTTTTACTTGTATTCTTGTTTTGATTTTTTCTTTTCAAATAAAATGACTCGTTAATATAATTTTCGTTTTTTCACAATAAAATCTGATTATATATATATACTTATATGTCTATTCGAACAACATAACAATACCTGATTTTTATTAAGTATACAACACATGTAGTTACCGCATAGTTGTGTGTCTCCTCCATCTTTGTTTAGAAACATTCAATTATCTTATGTTGATAAAATTGGCTCTATTAATCGAGTCAATAGCAATCGTCGATTTATTGACGACTTGACTGTTGCTTAGAATCTAAATCAAACTTTAGGCATGTTTAAAACTCATGAAAATTTGATTCTACCATTTTCATGGCGTCTCACACTTTGTTTAACCTATTTATTGGCCAGAGGTCTATTCGGAAGGAATCTCTTTATCCATGGAACATTGAGAGAGAGGACATTCTCTACTTTTGGGAGTGTTTGACTTCGGGTGAAGAAATGACTTGTCTTTATTTTAGGATATGAGAAAAATTGTCTACATCTTACCTCACTAATAACCCCGTTTTTTAATATTTAGTTTTGTTGTTGTTGTTATTGTTGTTGTTGTTGTTGTTGTTAAAGGATTTAACACATTTCTTCTTACATTTGGTTGGACATTTGAAGATCGGAAAAAGGCACAAGTACTCTTAACTACGATTATAAAGATAAAATGAATCGTTAATAAAATTGGATAAAACTTATAAAATCCAAAAAAATATTTGGATTTGTATATTAAGCAGTGTTGTAAAAGTTGGCCGACGCGTCGTTTTTTAGGCATGGCCGATGCGTCGTTGCTAAAAAGTCGGTTAACGGTAAAAAGTCGGTCAAAGTCGGTCAAAGTCGGAAAAAGTCGGTCAAAGTCGGTCAACGTCAGTCAAAATCGGTCAATTTTCTTTATTTTTTTGTAATATTGTTAATAATTGCTAATTGTTCATGTTTATTGTAAATATAATTTATATTTTAAGATTCAAATTAATCTATATAATATTGTATATAAATAAAAATATATATTTAACATAAATATTTTAAAAAATCAACGTTAATCAACGCCCGTTGCGTCAACGTTGCGTCCCCGTTGCGTCCGACGCGTCGTTTTTTAGGCATGACCGATGCGTCCCAGACTCGCGTCTTTTACAACCTTGATATTAGGGATGTCATCGGGTCGGGTTTGGGCCGGGTTTAGGTAATCCCGGACCCGAACCTGATTAAGAAATCCGACACAAACCCGGCCCGAAACCCGTCGGGTCCCCATTTACTTACATACTATCGGGTTTCGGGTTTTCCCACGGGTAAACGCGTATACCCGTTTAGTCATTCTGTATCTATTTTTCAATAAGTTACCAAATCAAAATATCGAAAAATAACTTAACTACTTCATGTTTAAATTATTACTAAAATATCACATACAAAGAGTTGATTGAAAAGTTTCTAAAATACTCAAATACACAAAGTATATAAAATATCACATCTCGAAAACTTGTTGTATATGATTATATTGAATAAAATTATACTCGTTTTCAAAACAAATAAGAGAAATCTTTCATACATTAACAATATAATACTAATACTAAAATTTTACATAAACATTATTATTAAAATTCATCGGACTGGGTATACGGGCCGTGTAAACGGGTATGTATCCAAAATCATACCCGAACCCGAACCCGAACCCGAACCCGGAAATTTTTTTGTAACCATCCCCATACCCGGCCCATGACCCGACGGACTCGGGTCAGACCAGGCCTAATTATAACGGGTTTCGGGTTTCCCCATCGGATACGGGTCATTTTGCCATCCCTACTTGATATTAAGTGATAATTTTTTTTAGACAACAATGTTAGAGTCAATGACGGGAGTTCACATTATGTGAAGGATTCATCACCTTTTCATCCTATAACACATGTTCAAGGAAACCTGTTCAACTCGAATCCGTCACACTTATTTATAAATGACATTTAATGAGGTCCATAAACAAATATGTGAAATCTTAAGTCAATCAGTTCAAATACGTTCTTAACTTGTAATTCACTAGTTAATAATATGAATTATGCGTTTGGCATTCTAAAAAAAAAAGTTAATAATT